>NC_069504.1:260027243-260247243 GCF_027579735.1 Bombina bombina | reverse complement strand
CACTAACATGAATTTATTTTAAAAAGGTTCAAACCATCAAAGGAAATTAAATCCTGCTTGATGGTGTCAATGACCACCAACATCTTCTCGTGGACCACTGGTTGGCGACCACTGCTCTAGAGTGTCACGCCATGACACAGGAAATGATGATCTAGAACGGAGAAGATAGAGGGCGCCACATAGTGCAAACCAGACTGTTACACAAAGGATGATAGTAGATATTAGGAATCCTACTCACGTGGTAAAAAGCACTAATGAGCAATATGGGCAGTCCGGAACGAACCGGTTGTCCGGTAGACCCAGTGATAATACAATCAACAGATGGAGTCCTCGTCCCACCAGGGGGAGTCCAGAGATCCCAGGTACCAAAAGGAGGAGTAATTCTTCCAAATAATGGTTAGGCAGCAAGATGAGAGTAAAAGAATTTATTAAAAAGTTTAAAAACAACAGCAACGCATTTCTCAGTGTCACAGCACTGTTTCATCAGGCTATACAAACAATCTCTCATAGCTGCTATATTTATATCTAAACACAACCAATCAGGAGTGGTGTCAAATACACACCCATCAGTTGATACCAAATGGTGTATTGGTGATAAAATATATAGAACCAAATGAATTAATACATTTTCATTTCTCCAAGATAACAGAATGGTGCACCAATAATTAAAATGGTATTTAATATATAATTGATAATTGTTGAAATAAATATAAAATCTCATTATACTTGCAAACATCAATATTTCATATAGGGTATTAACTACGATATACTAAAATGGTATGTCCCAAACAATAAGGTCAGGGCAAACCAGGAGATTGAGCCGGTTAAAAAGATCACTATTTATATCTGACAAGATCGTCTGTGCAATCAAAGTAGTGTCTGTGTTCAAAGTACTGATATGTATTTGCATAAAAAAAACTCGTAGTTATAAAAAACTCGTAGTTATAAGGTTCATATTATTCCAGTCCTTATTAGGAACGTCATAATGACGGGGATGGGGGCGTGGTTGGTGACAATGACGGGGGCGTGGCAAGTGACGCAATTCTGCCAGGTTAAATCTACACTAATATAAGTGAGAAGGGTCTAGCTGCAGACTGGAGCTCCACTCTAGAAAGGAAACATGTGACCTCCAGTCAAAGCTTTTTTTAAAAAAAAACATAATTTATGCTTACCTGATAAATTCCTTTCTCCTGTAGTGTGATCAGTCCACGGGTCATCATTACTTCTGGGATATTGCTCCTCCCCAACAGGAAGTGCAAGAGGATTCACCCAGCAGAGCTGCCATATAGCTCCTCCCCTCTACGTCACCTCCAGTCATTCGACCAAGGACCAACGAGAAAGGAGAAGCCAAAGGGTGTAGTGGTGACTGGAGTATAATTTAAAAAATATTTACCTGCCGTAAAAAACAGGGCGGGCCGTGGACTGATCACACTACAGGAGAAAGGAATTTATCAGGTAAGCATAAATGATGTTTTCTCCTGTTAAGTGTGATCAGTCCACGGGTCATCATTACTTCTGGGATACCAATACCAAAGCAAAAGTACACGGATGACGGGAGGGACAGGCAGGCTCTTTATACAGAAGGAACCACTGCCTGAAGAACCTTTCTCCCAAAAATAGCCTCCGAAGAAGCAAAAGTGTCAAATTTGTAAAATTTGGAAAAAGTATGAAGCGAAGACCAAGTTGCAGCCTTGCAAATCTGTTCAACAGAGGCCTCATTCTTAAAGACCCAAGTGGAAGCCACAGCTCTAGTGGAATGAGCTGTAATTCTTTCAGGAGGCTGCTGTCCAGCAGTCTCATAAGCTAAACGTATTATGCTACGAAGCCAAAAAGAGAGATAGGTAGCAGAAGCTTTTTGACCTCTCCTCTGACCAGAGTAAACGACAAACAGGGAAGACGTTTGTCGAAAATCTTTAGTTGCCTGTAAATAAAATTTTAGGGCACGAACTACATCCAGATTGTGCAGAAGTCGTTCCTTCCTTGAAGAAGGATTTGGACACAAGGATGGAACAACAATCTCTTGATTGATATTCCTGTTAGTGACTACCTTAGGTAAGAACCCAGGTTTAGTACGCAGAACTACCTTATCCGAGTGAAAAATCAAATAAGGAGAATCACAATGTAAGGCTGATAACTCAGAGACTCTTCGAGCCGAGGAAATAGCCATTAAAAATAGAACTTTCCAAGATAACAACTTTATATCAATGGAATGAAGGGGTTCAAACGGAACGCCCTGTAAAACGTTAAGAACAAGGTTTAAACTCCATGGCGGAGCAACAGTTTTAAACACAGGCTTAATCCTGGCCAAAGCCTGACAAAAAGCCTGAACGTCTGGAACTTCTGACAGACGTTTGTGCAACAGAATGGACAGAGCTGAGATCTGTCCCTTTAAGGAACTAGCGGATAAACCCTTTTCTAAACCTTCTTGTAGAAAAGACAATATCCTAGGAATCCTAACCTTACTCCAAGAGTAACCTTTGGATTCGCACCAATATAGGTATTTACGCCATATTTTATGGTAAATCTTTCTGGTAACAGGCTTCCTAGCCTGTATAAAGGTATCAATAACTGACTCAGAAAAACCACGTTTTGATAAAATCAAGCGTTCAATTTCCAAGCAGTCAGCTTCAGAGAAGTTCGATTTTGATGTTTGAAAGGACCCTGTATCAGAAGGTCCTGTTTCAGAGGTAGAGACCAAGGTGGACAGGATGACATGTCCACCAGATCTGCATACCAAGTCCTGCGTGGCCATGCAGGCGCTATTAGAATCACTGATGCTCTCTCCTGTTTGATTCTGGCAATCAATCGAGGAAGCATCGGGAAGGGTGGAAACACATAAGCCATCCTGAAGGTCCAAGGTGCTGTCAAGGCATCTATCAGGACCGCTCCCGGATCCCTGGATCTGGACCCGTAACGAGGAAGCTTGGCGTTCTGTCGAGACGCCATGAGATCTATCTCTGGTTTGCCCCAATGACGAAGTATTCGGGCAAAGACCTCCGGATGAAGTTCCCACTCCCCCGGATGAAAAGTCTGACGACTTAAAAAATCCGCCTCCCAGTTCTCCACTCCCGGGATGTGGATTGCTGACAGGTGGCAAGAGTGAGACTCTGCCCAGCGAATTATCTTTGATACTTCCATCATTGCTAGGGAGCTTCTTGTCCCTCCCTGATGGTTGATGTAGGCTACAGTCGTGATGTTGTCCGACTGAAACCTGATGAACCCCCGAGTTGTCAACTGGGGCCAAGCCAGAAGGGCATTGAGAACTGCTCTCAATTCCAGAATGTTTATTGGTAGGAGACTCTCCTCCTGATTCCATTGTCCCTGCGCCCCAACCTAGTAGGCTGGCGTCTGTTGTTACAATTGTCCAGTCTGGCCTGCTGAATGGCATCCCCCTGGACAGATGTGGCCGAGAAAGCCACCATAGAAGAGAATTTCTGGTCTCTTGATCCAGATTCAGAGAAGGGGACAAGTCTAAGTAATCCCCATTCCACTGACTTAGCATGCACAATTGCAGCGGTCTGAGGTGTAGGCATGCAAAGGGTACTATGTCCATTGCCGCTACCATTAAGCCGATTACCTCCATGCATTGAGCCACTGACGGGTGTTGAATGGAATCAAGGACACGGCATGCACTTTGAAGTTTTGTTAACCTGTCTTCTGTCGGGTAAATTTTCATTTCTACAGAATCTATAAGAGTCCCCAGGAAGGGAACTCTTGTGAGTGGAAAGAGAGAACTCTTCTTTTCGTTCACCTTCCATCCATGCGACCTTAGAAATGCCAGTACTAACTCTGTATGAGACTTGGCAGTTTGAAAGCTTGAAGCTTGTATCAGAATGTCGTCTAGGTACGGAGCTACCAAAATTCCTCGCGGTCTTAGTACCGCCAGAAGAGCACCCAGAACCTTTGTGAAGATTCTTGGAGCCGTAGCCAATCCGAATGGAAGAGCTACAAACTGGTAATGCCTGTCTAGAAAGGCAAACCTTAGATACCGGTAATGATCTTTGTGGATCGGTATGTGAAGGTAAGCATCTTTTAAATCCACTGTGGTCATGTATTGACCCTTTTGGATCATGGGTAAAATTGTCCGAATAGTCTCCATTTTGAACGATGGAACTCTTAGGAATTTGTTTAGGATCTTTAAATCCAGGATTGGCCTGAAAGTTCCCTCTTTTTTGGGAACCACAAACAGATTTGAGTAAAACCCTTGTCCCTGTTCCGACCGTGGAACTGGATGGATTACTCCCATTAATAAAAGCTCTTGTACGCAGCGTAGAAACGCCTCTTTCTTTATTTGGTTTGTTGACAACCTTGACAGATGAAATCTCTCTCTTGGGGGAGAGTATTTGAAGTCCAGAAGGTATCCCTGAGATATTATCTCTAGCGCCCAGGGATCCTGGACATCTCTTGCCCAAGCCTGGGCGAAGAGAGAAAGTCTGCCCCCCACTAGATCCGTTCCCGGATCGGGGGCCCTCAATTCATGCTGTTTTAGGGGCAGCAGCAGGTTTCCTGGCCTGCTTGCCCTTGTTCCAGGACTGGTTAGGTCTCCAGCCTTGTCTGTAGCGAGCAACAGATCCTTCTTGTTTTGGAGCAGAGGAAATTGATGCTGCTCCTGCTTTGAAATTCCGAAAGGAACGAAAATTAGATTGTCTAGCCTTAGGTTTGGCTCTGTCTTGAGGCAGGGCATGGCCTTTACCTCCTGTAATGTCAGCGATAATTTCTTTCAATCCGGGCCCGAATAAGGTCTGCCCTTTGAAAGGTATATTAAGTAATTTAGACTTAGAAGTATCGTCAGCTGACCAGGATTTTAGCCACAGTGCTCTGCGCGCCTGAATGGCGAATCCGGAATTCTTAGCCGTAAGCTTAGTTAAATGTACTACGGCATCTGAAATAAATGAGTTAGCTAACTTAAGAGCCTTAAGCTTGTGTGTAATCTCATCTAATGGAGCTGATTCAAGTGTCTCTTCCAGAGACTCAAACCAAAATGCTGCTGCAGCCGTGACAGGCGCAATGCATGCAAGGGGTTGCAATATAAAACCTTGTTGAACAAACATTTTCTTAAGGTAACCCTCTAACTTTTTATCCATTGGATCTGAAAAGGCACAGCTATCCTCCACCGGGATAGTGGTACGCTTAGCTAAAGTAGAAACTGCTCCCTCCACCTTAGGGACCGTTTGCCATAAGTCCCGTGTGGTGGTGTCTATTGGAAACATCTTTCTAAATATCGGAGGGGGTGAGAACGGTACACCGGGTCTATCCCACTCCTTAGTAACAATTTCAGTAAGTCTCTTAGGTATAGGAAAAACGTCAGTACTCGACGGTACCGCAAAATATTTATCCAACCTACACATTTTCTCTGGTATTGCAACTGTGTTACAATCATTCAGAGCCGCTAACACCTCCCCTAGTAATACACGGAGGTTTTCCAGCTTAAATTTAAAATTTGAAATATCTGAATCCAATCTGTTTGGATCAGAACCGTCAGCCGCAGAATGAAGCTCTCCGTCCTCATGTTCTGCAAGTTGTGACGCAGTATCTGACATGGCCCTAACATTATCAGCGCACTCTGTTCTCATCCCAGAGTGATCACGCTTACCTCTCAGTTCTGGTAATTTAGCCAAAACTTCAGTCATAAGAGTAGCCATATCCTGTAATGTGATTTGTAATGGCCGCCCAGATGTACTCGGCGCCACAATATCACGCACCTCCCGAGCGGGAGATGCAGGTACTGACACGTGAGGCGAGTTAGTCGGCATAACTCTCCCCTCGTTGTTTGGTGAAATGTGTTCAATTTGTACAGATTGACTCTTATTTAAAGTAGCATCAATGCAGTTAGTACATACATTTCTATTGGGCCCCACTTTGGCATTAGCACATATAGCACAGATGTCTTCCTCTGAATCAGACATGTTTAACACACTAGCAAATAAACTAGCAACTTTGAAATACTTTTCAAGTAATTTATTATAATAAGAAAACGTACTGTGCCTATAAGAAGCACAGAAAGAGTTATGACAGTTGAAAGTTAATAAACTGAAAGGTTATAGCATCAAATCTTTGTAAAAAACACAATTTTAGCAAAGGCTTGTTCCCATTAGCAAAGGATAACTAACCCTGATAGCAGAAAAAAAAGTTACAGAAATAAACGTTTTTTATCACAGTCAACTACAATCTCACAGCTCTGCTGTGAGTGATTACCTCCCTCAAAACAAGTTTTGAAGACCCCTGAGTTCTGTAGAGATGAACCGGATCATGCAGGAAGTACAGTGAGCTTCTGACTGAATTTTTTGATGCGTAGCAAAAGCGCCAAAAACGGCCCTCCCCCTCACACACAACAGTGAGAGAGATCAGTAAACTGTCATAAATTAAATAAAGCAACTGCCAAGTGGAAAAAAATAGTGCCCAAAAAATTTTATTCACCCAGTACCTCAGAAATGAAACGGTTTTACATGCCAGCAAAAAACGTTTAACATAAATTAAGTGTTATTAAAAAGCCTGTTGCTAGTCCCTGCAAATTAGGCTACAGTCTCATGCACACAGTATAATTCCAGTGAAGTGCCATTCCCCAGAATACTGAAGTGTAAAATATACATACATGACAGCCTGATACCAGTTGCTGCTACTGCATTTAAGGCTGAGTTTACATTATATCGGTATGGCAGAATTTTCTCATCAATTCCATTGTCAGAAAATAATAAGCTGCTACATACCTCTTTGCAGATTAATCTGCCCGCTGTCCCCTGATCTGAAGTTTACCTCTCCTCAGATGGCCGAGAAACAGCAATATGATCTTAACTACGCCGGCTAAAATCATAGTAAAAACTCAGGTAGATTCTTCTTCAAATTCTACCAGAGAAGGAATAACACACTCCGGTGCTATTATAAAATAACAAACTTTTGATTGAAGATATAAAACTAAGTATAATCACCATAGTCCTCTCACACATCCTATCTAGTCGTTGGGTGCAAGAGAATGACTGGAGGTGACGTAGAGGGGAGGAGCTATATGGCAGCTCTGCTGGGTGAATCCTCTTGCACTTCCTGTTGGGGAGGAGCAATATCCCAGAAGTAATGATGACCCGTGGACTGATCACACTTAACAGGAGAAAAAACTTTAATGTAACAAACAACCTATAGACAATCATTCTGTATATAGAGACTGAGCTATTTTGGGGTCAGCGGTCCAGAGGAGCGGTGAGTAAAGGCGCTTATGCCGTCTGGGATAACTGGTCCTGGTCTTCACTCTTTATGTTCGAGATTTGAAGGTACCGCATACTCTGTTTCTGACCGCTTTCTTGTACCCCCTAAGCCTCCGGTTTTCTGAAGCACACTCTGTCTCTGATATGTCTATTGATATCTACATAGGCGTTTATAGGGGGTCAGCCGGGCTGTTTTAAGTGGTTCAAAGCAATTTATATACACATATATTCTCTAAAGGTTTATTGCTTTGATACAGAGAACGTATATTTACCGGACTTTGTTTTTGTCTGCAAGACAACTAATTTGGAAAGGGCAGTAACAGTGACATTTACCTTTGGCTTGTTTATTTAGGTGCTTAGCCTGGTTGCACCTTTCTGTTTCTGTCCAATTTACAGAGCTGTCCTTTCTCTCCATGGAGGTCACTAATTTCTATTCATTGTTGCCTGTCACGGAAAGGGACTATCCTACACTAGAAATTGAGAGGATCTTTTCTACTGATAAATCCAATTATTCATTGTCCACCTTATTTGAAGATATGGAAAAGCTTTTGATAAGGGAACACAAACTACAGTGGGACATTTGGACTTTGGAAACATACATTAAACTTAAAATTATACCACGTGGTCTGAGATTGAATAAATTTCCCACGTTTGATGTCACTGATGTAGATTTTATTAGTACATGGAATGATATTTTGTCTGATTGTTCTACACGCCTAATGCTATTATTAATTTCATATAAATCAAATGTTCTGAAAGCTATTAGAGGAGAGATAGAGCTCTTACAGACAGAAATGAACTCAAGACAGCTGGAGACTAGCTTCGCCAAATTTGATGGTATTCTTAAAATAACAGTTGCACAGGTGAAAAAAGCAGTCCTTGAAACTAAACAAACTAAATTTATAAGGGATCAGACAGACTATAATAGCAACACTGTATATACATGGAAAAAGGCAGACAATAGATCAAGAAGACAATCTAGAGGTAGATCCAGAAATAGACGGAACGGTAGTAGGAATAGAAACACTAATAATGATCAAGGGGCTGTACATAATACAGAAGCCAAGAGAGTGACATATTCTGACACTGACTTTGAGTCAGGGGATGATAATGGGGCTTCGAGTGGTGATGAACCACCAAGAAGCATACTTAAAAATACCAAACAAAATTCATCACAACAGGCAGTCTGCGAGGCTTCTGGCTCTGGTCACCATCAGATACAAGCAGTGACACCTAAGACTAAACTTGCTGAACCTAAAGGTTCCTCTACAAAGTATGTTGATAACAGTACAACAGTACCACAAACAGTTATATCTGATGATGATCAACGCCAGATAGAGCAGGTTTTTCGTCTTCCTCCACAGCGCACAGGGATAGGACAAACAGGTCAGGACCACTACCAATTGAGAGGTCAAAGAGGCAGGAAGAAATACAAATAACTAATGTAAATAATGTGATAAATTTATCAGGATTCACTTTAACAGACCCACAAATCTCTCTACTTAGTCATGGCTTGAATTTTGCTCCTACTAATCATTTCAATGTATTCAACACTATTCTTGATGTGAATAAACTTATACGTAATATGACTCTTCAGAGGCATTTTTTCACAGAATCCCAACAGTCCACACAAGGGGATAGCCTTAATTCCCAGCCAATGCAACTTACACATACTCCTAAGCTAAGTAGGTTTAATTTTGGTGAAACATGTGATTTAATCAATTTGGAGAGTTTGTCACACGACTCTTTATCACTAACCAATAAACAAAGTATTAATGCTGTTAGTGGTTTTCAAAACAAATCGGAATTTTACCCCATTCACAATAGGGGTTCCACCCTAGAAACTTTCTTTAAGCGAGTGGAACGAGACTTGATTAAACTCAAAGATTCAGTTGCCTACCAGACCCCCAATTTGTCTAGGTCTGAGAGAGTGGCTCTTAAGGAGCTCCAAGAGAACAAAAACATTGTTATACGCTCAGCCGATAAGGGGGGCTCTGTCGTGGTTTTGAACAAGACTGACTATGTAAATGAGGCACTACGCCAGCTTAACAATGTAGAGGATTATATCCCCCTTGATAGGGATCCTACCACTACATTTAAGAAGGATCTATTGGACATTTTGGACGATGGGCTGGAGGAAGGGCACTACGATCAAAAAACCTTTGAATTTCTAGTGGTGGATCATCCAGTTGTGCCCATTTTCCATCATTTGCCCAAAGTCCATAAGTCCCTGACAGAAGTCAGGGGTCGTCCAATAGTGAGTGGTATTAATTCTCTGTTGGAACATGTGTCACAATGGGTTGATAGTATTCTACAACCACTTGTTAAGAATCTACATAGTTACATCCAGGATACGAAGGATGTAATAATGATTCTGGACAAACTTAAGTGGAACAGTGCTTGCTATAAATGGGCAACTATTGATGTAGTAGCATTGTACTCCTCGATCCCTCATGAGGAGGGCCTTACAGCGGTTGGTTTTTTTCTGGAACATTATTCTGATTTTTCAGAGGACTTTCGGTGCTTCATACTCAGAGTATTAAAGTTTTTGCTAACTCACAACTATTTTTCTTTTGAGGACAGGTTCTATCTCCAGAGACGTGGGACAGCTATGGGGGCCAAGTTTGCCCCCTCCTATGCCAACCTCTTTATGGGTTGGTGGGAGCTGTCCCACGTCTTTGGAGATGGAAATTCCTACAGACATCTAATTTGTTTTTATGTTCGCTTTATTGATGATCTCCTTCTTGTATGGAAGGGGAGCACAATGCAGTTCACATCTTTTGCGGCATTTTTGAATTCCAATAATATTGGAATTAAGTTTACCTATGAACTGAGTGAAAATGAAATAAACTTTTTGGACATCACTATCAAGGGTATGGATGATGGAAGGGTGATTACTGAGATTTTTAGGAAACCCATAGCAGGAAATACACTCCTCCATGCGAGTAGTTGTCACCCAAGACACGTACCCTATGCGGTAGCCAAGGGACAGTTCACTAGGGTCAAGCGCAACTGCACACTACCTGATAAATATACAGAACAATCAAAAGATTTGACAAACAGATTAAAGAGTAGAGGGTATAGTTCCCATGTCATCAAAAAAGCAAGAAATCAGGTTGATGCGCTTGATAGGAAGCAAACTTTGGACATAAAAAGTAATGCTCTCAGTCTATCTGAGGAACATCACAAAGGAGTAACCTTTGTTACAGAATACAGTCAGGAATATCAGGACATTTGCAGAATAGTGAAAAAACACTTCTCTTTTCTTGCTGCAGATGACAAATTGGAGAACTGTGTCTCCAAGGGATTGCGGTGTTCCTATAGGAAAACAAGCACTTTAGGTAACATGTTGTCACCATCAGTCTTACCCAAAACCGATACACGACAGAGCTCCTGGCTTACACATAGGGGCATTTTCAAATGTCACAACAAATGTAGGGTGTGTGAGTTTGTCCTCCCTGCGGATAATATTAAATCAGAGGTGACAGGTGAAAGGTTCCCCATACAAACATGTCTAAAGTGCACCTCCACATATGTGGTCTATGTCCTCAGTTGTACCCAATGTCATTTACAGTACGTGGGACTTACTACAACAGAGGTTAAGGTACGCATACGTAATCATCTGTCAACTATACAGGCAGGTACGGCATCCACACCTTTGGTGCAGCATTTTGCTAAATACCATCGTAGCAGTGTCAATACACTGAAATGGCAGGCTATTGAAAGAGTTACCTGTCCACCAAGGGGAGGGGATAGGGATAGGTTGCTGCAGAAGAGGGAAATGTTTTGGATCTTCAGACTCCAGACCCGTGTACCCACTGGCCTGAACTCCGAGCATGATCTAATTAATTATTGGCAATGAGAGAGATTTTTTGCCATGGGTTACGTTCCCTTTTCTGCGGCACCAGTTTCTATCCCCTATTATTGTTATTATAACAATAAAGCAACAATATAATGGTTTATTATATTGTAGTGTAAATATAATATGATGTAATGGAATCTATTGTATCCACTGCCGTGCATTTCTGCAATATTGACATTTTTTATGCCTCCACTGAATCGTTCTCTTAATATATAGAACTTTTCTTTCCTACATTTCCCCTTGGGGGCTAGGTATTCACTAGCCCTACCGTTGAATACTCCACAAGGAGAATATCACTCAGACGGCAATACAGGGGTTATTTGGTGACATACGAATCTTGTTTACATTCCTAAATTAAAATAAAATGAAATTAAATAAAATAAAATGAAATATATAAAAAAAAAATTGTAATGAGAAATAATGCAGTGCTTAGGTAATACATAATACATCATCCAGCCACTTGAATAAGTGTTCTAAATATTATGTTCCCTCTTTTCTAGTTTAGTTTAGATTAATAGTATTATTTTTATTCCCCATCCAATAGCATGTCTCTGATTACAATAACACAACAGATTAGGATACTTTTACTATTCATTTTTGATTACATTAAATTAAATTTTTGTTGGTTTTGTAATGCTTTTTGCCACCATTGAAACAGAAACAGTGTAACTGTTTAGAGCTTATGATTATATAATGTTATGTATTTTCTTTAGCAACTCTACATGTGTATCGCTACATATTGTACTATATTTCAAATGTTACACAATTTAGTTGGTTGGTAGTTGCTCTCTATGGTGTGCATTTTCAGCGGTTTAGTCCATAGTTAGATTTATTGTTTAAATCCTTTTGATTAGTTTTCATTAGATAATTCTGCTGTCATATATGTTTTTGTGTATATTCATTCTTGTTATTGGTAGGTTTTCTAGTGACAGGCTCTTTGTAATAAGAAAACTCTGAATTGAAATATAACATTTCTTTGTAAAAGTACTCAAAGAGTTAAATTAGCATCACAATGTGAGATTTTGTTTTTACCCAATCAGGGTTATCCTGGTGCTTTTTAAGGTACACAGGTGCTAAGTCCATTAGCTATGATTACGGCCCCTGGCCGAAACATGTTAGCGGACTAATGTTGTGCATGCATTTGTGCCATTTCATGGAGTGTTTTTATCCTTTATTTCAATAAAGACTATTTGCTTTTAAGACCGCTGCTTGCAACTTTTTTCTACTTTACTACAATTACTCCGGGCAGCAGCAGCAGGTCTGGGACTTTAAGCTCCGAAGCCGGTTCATGGGAACTCTGTTTTCGATAGCCGATTAGGATCAGCGTATGGATTCGAAACGCTGAAGCACGCACGACACGCCCCCTCCTGCATAGTAGGACGCCTCTTTGAAGTTTTGCCGAGGAGACCATCGAGTGCACACATGTGAATTCCGGAGGTAAACTAGAGACTGAGCTATTTTGGGGTCAGCGGTCCAGAGGAGCGGTGAGTAAAGGCGTTTATGCCGTCTGGGATAACTGGTCCTGGTCTTCACTCTTTATGTTCGAGATTTGAAGGTACCGCATACTCTGTTTCTGACCGCTTTCTTGTACCCCCTAAGCCTCCGGTTTTCTGAAGCACACTCTGTCTCTGATATGTCTATTGATATCTACATAGGCGTTTATAGGGGGTCAGCCGGGCTGTTTTAAGTGGTTCAAAGCAATTTATATACACATATATTCTCTAAAGGTTTATTGCTTTGATACAGAGAACGTATATTTACCGGACTTTGTTTTTGTCTGCAAGACAACTAATTTGGAAAGGGCAGTAACAGTGACTTTTACCTTTGGCTTATATATATATATATATATATATATATATATATATATATATATATATATATATAAACATTTTGCAGCTTTCTTGTTCTTCTTAATGAGTGGTTACCTTATAAATGACAATCGGCATAAACCACTGTGAGTGCACATTAAGAAGAACAAGAAAGCAGCAAAATGTTTCGTTTTCAGAATGATTGTCTATAGGTTGTTACATTAAAGTTGATTTAAAAAAAAAGCTTTGAGTGTAGGTCACATGTTTCCTGTCTAGAGTCAGCGGAGGTCACATGTTTCCTGTCTAGAGTCAGTGGAGGTCACATGTTTCCTGTCTAGAGTGGAGCTCCAGTCTGCAGCTAGACTACACTACTTTGATATAAGTGATTGTTAAAGGAAGGCATTGGTAACGATTAAATACAGTGTGTATCAAAAGCTAACCATAGTCTCGTGTCTGTCTATGTATCACTCAAGGCGTGATTTGTACACGGCAAATGTCTAGTCTACTACGTCATCCTCGTACAGATTGAGCCAGCTATACTTGAAGGGGGAGTTGGCCAAGAACCAATCATAGTAAAGAAATGGATAGTGGGCGTGACAGTACCAATATGTCAACAAAGAAAGCGTGGTTAGCTAGACGCTTATGATTGGTCTGTTCTACTGAATCAGTTGTGGCTTATAGTTGGTATGAATAATTACTGAGTCCAGAATGTATTAGAAATTCCTAGCATCCACACATCTAATTGGGGCTATGATGAAGATTGTGACATTGAGAAATATTAATATATTGTCACAAATAGTGGCGTGTGATATAAACTATAAAATGCATTTTAGTATATCGTAGTTAATACCCTATATGAAATATTGATGTTTGCAAGTATAATGAGATTTTATATTTATTTCAACAATTATCAATTATATATTAAATACCATTTTAACTATTGGTGCACCATTCTGTTATCTTGGAGAAATGAAAATGTATTTATTCATTTGGTTCTATATATTTCTTCTATAAGATACGACGAGTCCACGGATTCATCCTTTACTTGTTGGATATTATCCTCCTGCTAACAGGAAGTGGCAAAGACCACAGCAGAGCTGTCTATATAGCTCCTCCCTTGACTCCACCCCCAGTCATTCTCTTTGCCTACTCTAAGTAATAGGAAGGGTAAAGTGAAAGAGGTGATAAAATGTTAGTTTTTATTTTCTTCAAGCAAGACTCTAAACAAATTTCCCATCCTTCAAAATGGAGACCATTCGGACAATTTTACCAATGATCCAGGAGGGTCAATATATGACCACCGTGGATTTGAAGGATGCGTATCTTCACATTCCTATCCACAAAGATCATTACCAGTTCCTCAGGTTCGCCTTCCTGGACAAACATTACCAGTTTGTGGCCCTTCCTTTTGGGTTGGCCACAGCTCCCAGAATTTTCACAAAGGTGCTAGGGTCCCTTCTGGCAGTTCTAAGGCCACGGGGCATAGCAGTGGTGCCCTATCTGGATGATATTTTGATTCAGGCATCAACTTACCATCTAGCCAAATCTCACACGGACATCGTGTTGGCTTTTCTAAGAACTCACTAGTGGAAGGTGAATATAAAAAAGAGTTCACTTGTTCCTCTGACAAGAGTTCCATTCCTAGGAACTCTGATAGACTCGGTGGACATGAAAATGTTTCTGACGGAGGTCAGAAAATAAAGATCTTAACTACTTGCCGAGCACTTCATTCCATTCCTCGGCCATCAGTGGCTCAGTGTATGGAGGTAATTGGACTAATGGTAGCGGCAATGGACATAGTTCTGTTTGCTCGCTTACATCTCAGACCACTGCAACTGTGCATGCTCCGACAGTGGAATGGGGATTATGCAGACTTATCTCCGTGGATAAATCTGGATCTAGAGACCAGAGACTCTATTCTTTGGTGGTTGTCACAGGATCATCTGTCCCAGGGAATGTGCTTCCGCAGGCCAGCATGGGTCATAGTGACGACGGACGCCAGCCTCTTGGGCTGGGGTGCAGTCTGGAATTCCCTGAAGGCTCAGGGTGTGTGGACTCAGGTGTGGACTCAGGTGTGTGGACTCGGGAGTAGTCCCTGCTACCAATAAATATTCTGAGAGCGATATTCAACGCGCTTCAGGCGTGGCCTCAGCTGGCTTCGGCCAAATTCCTAAGATTCCAGTCGGACAATATCACGACTGTAGCATATATAAATCATCAAGGGGGAACAAGGAGTTCTCTACCGATGATAGAGATTCCAAAATAATTCGATGGGCAGAGACTCACTCTTGCCATCTATCAGCAATATATATCCCAGGTGTGGAGAACTGGGAAGCAGATTTTCTAAGTCGTCAGACTTTTCATCCGGGGGAGTGGGTGCTCCATCCGGAGGTATTTGCACAATTGATTCATCAATGGGGCACACCAGAATTGGATCTGATGGCATGTCGTCAGAATGCCAAGCTTCCTTGTTACAGGTCCAGATCAAGGGATCCTCAAGCAGTACTGATAGATGCTCTAGCAGTACCGTGGTCGTTCAACCTGGCTTATGTGTTTCCTCCTTTTCCTCTCCTACCTCGTCGGATTGCCAGAATCAAACAGGTGATGGCTTCGGTAATCTTGATAGCGCCTGCGTGGCCACGCAGGACTTGGTATGCAGACCTGGTGGAAATGTCATCTCTGCCACCGTGGAAACTGCCACTGAAACAGGACCTTCTCATTAGGGTCTGTTCCAACATCCAAATCTAGTTTCTCTGCGGCTGACTGCCTGGAGATTGAACGCTTGATTTTATCTAAGTCGGTCATTGATACCTTGATTCAGGCTCGAAAGCCTGTCACTAGGAAAATTTATCATAAGATATGGCGTAAATATCTTTATTGGTGCGAATCCAAAGGCTACTCATAGAGTAAGATCAGGATTCCTAGGATTTTGTCCTTTCTCCAAGAAGGATTGGAGAAGGGGTTATCAGCTAGTTCCTTAAAGGGACAGATTTCTGCTTTGTCAATCTTACTACACAAGTGTCTGGCAGATGTCCCAGACGTTCAGTCGTTTTGTCAGGCTTTGGTTAGAATTAAGCCTGTGTTTAAACCTGTTGCTCCGCCATGGAGTTTGAATTTAGTTCTAAATGTTCTTCAAGGGGTTCCGTTTGAACCCATGCATTCCATAGATATTAAACTTCTGTCTTGGAAAGTTCTGTTTTTAGTAGCTATCTCTTCTGCTCGAAGAGTTTCTGAGCTATCTGCATTACAATGCGACTCGCCTTATCTTATATTCCATTCTGATAAGGTGGTTTTGCATACTAAATCTGGATTCCTTCCTAAGGTTGTTTCAAATAAGAATATTAATCAGAAAATTGTTGTTCCTTCTCTGTGTCCTAACCCTTCTTCTAAGAAGGAGCGTCTGTTACATAATTTGGACGTGGTTCGTACCTTGAAATTTTACTTGCAAGCGACCAAGGACTTCCGCCAAACATCTTCTCTGTTTGTTGTCTATTCTTGAAAGCGTAGAGGTCAAAAAGCTACGGCTACCTCTCTTTCTTTTTGGCTGAAAAGCATCATCCGTTTGGCATACGAGACTGCTGGACAGCAGCCTCCTGAAAAAATTGCAGCTCATTCTACTATAGCGGTGGCTTCCACATGGGCTTTTAAAAACTATGCTTGTGTTGAACAGATTTGTAAGGCTACGACTTGGTCTTCCCTTCATACCTTTTCCAAATTTTCCAAATTTTGACTTTTGCTTCTTCGGAGGCTATTTTTGGGAAAAAAGTTCTTCAAGCAGTGGTGCCTTCTGTTTAGGTATCTGTCTTGTCCCTCCCGTTCATCCGTTTCCTGTAGCTTTGGTATTGTATCCCACAAGTAAAGGATGAATCCGTGGACTCGTCGTATCTTATAGAAGAAAAGGAAATTTATGCTTACCTGATAAATTGATTTCTTCTATGATACGACGAGTCCACGGCCCTCCCTGTCAATTTAAGACAGATTATATTTTTTGGTTTAAAACTTCAGTCACCTCTGCACCTTTTAGTTTCTCCTTTTTCTTCCTATACCTTTGGTCGAATGACTGGGGGGTGGAGTCAAGGGAGGAGCTATATAGACAGCTCTGCTGTGGTGCTCTTTGCCACTTCCTGTTAGCAGGAGTATAATATCCCACAAGTAAAGGATGAATCCGTGGACTCATCGTATCATAGAAGAAATCAATTTATCAGGTAAGCATAAATTTCCTTTTTATCACCTATACGCCATTTGGTATCAACTGATGGGTGTGTATATGACCCCACTCCTGATTGGTTGTGTTTAGATATAAATATAGTAGCTATGAGAGATTGTTTGTATAGCCTGATGAAACAGTGCTGTGACACTGAGAAACGCGTTGCTTTTTTTTTTAAACTAAAATTCTTTTACTCTTATCTTGCTGCCTAACCATTATTTGGAAGAATTACTCCTCCTTTTGGTACCTGGGATCTCTGCACTCCCCCTGGTGGGACGAGGACTCCATCTGTTGATTGTATCATCACTGGGTCTACCGGACGACTGGTTGGTTCCGGACTGCCCATACTGCACATTAGTGCTTTTTACCACGTGAGTAGGATTCCTAATATCTACTATCATCCTTTGTGTAACAGTCTGGTTTGCACTATGTGGCGCCCTCTATCTTCTCCGTTCTAGAGCAATAGCACTTAGTCTGAACTTCAAATGAGTAGTAGATTTTTTTTCGGACAATTTTAAGTTATGTCTTTTTCCACTCCCCCTGTACCATGTGACAGCCATCAGCCAATGACAAATGCATACACGTACCATGTGACAGCCATCTGCCATTCACAAATGCATACACACTTACACTAGCACATGCTCAGTAGGAGCTGGTGACTCAAAAAGTTTAAATATAAAAAGACTGTGCACATTTAGTTAATGGAAGTAAATTAGAAAGTTGTTTAAAATGGCATGCTCTATCTGAATCATGAAAGTTTAATTTTGATTGAGTGTCCCTTTCAGGGAGAAGTTACATTTGCTATAGATAAAGTGAATGAATGGATTAAACAAAAAACTTCCCCTGATATTTGTTTTCTTTTCCCATAGCATCAAACCTTCATTTTAAAGAAATGGTCTCTAACATGGTTAACTTTGTAGAATAGAAAAAGAGGAAGCGCTCACAGCTAAAGTGTGGTCCTATACAAACAATATTTTATATAACAAATATAATAACAAGACTTTCCACTATAAGAGTGCCTTGCTAGTTAGGTAGTTCAGGAAAAATGTGTTCCGATGAAAGTGAAAAAAATGACATAATGCAAAAATGTGCTTTGGGTGAATAAATTGATCCCAAAAAATCTCATAAAAAAACATTGTATAAAGACAAAATCTTTATTACAGATGTATGAAAATATGTCCTTATCTATGTCCAAAACATTGGTACAAAAAAGAATTTACCTATAAGAAAAACATAGTGTAATGTAATCAGTGATAGTGTCCCTATGCCCAGCTTGTATTAGTTGCTGAAAGTACATGCAATCTTTTGCAATCACATTTTTTTGTCAAACTTTTTACACGACTTGAAAGCTCACGTAAAGAGTTTGGGATTAGAAAAAAGTTGAACAACACACAATTAACCCCTAAACTGCCATTCACCCATTGCTATTAAGCCCTAAGCCACCATTACCCCCATCTCTATTAAAGGGATGGTTCACCCAAAAATGTTCTCCCCTTTAAATTGTTCCCACTGATCCATTTTACCTGTTGGGGTGTATTTAATTGTTTTCAAGTAGCTCCTTTACCCTTATTTCTGCATTTAAAATAGCTGATTTAGCCTTTGGTATCCCCACCTATACTGAAAGTTTCTATACTGGACCCTAGACTATTGATAAACTTAAGTAAACACAACCAGCAGAAGAAATTACACTCCCAGAGTGGTGCAGGATAGTTAAGTAATAAAATGATAATTTTCCATTTAGCTTTGATTTTCCAGAAAAGCATAAGATAAGGAAACAAGTGTGTGTGCACAAAGTGATACCATACTAAGATATATTACCTGAAATGCAACCCATTGTAATAGGCTTTGGTTTAAAAGCGCAAAACCAGCTACTTCATGTAAACAAATAAACCTGAAAAGGCAATTTCTCATACATTTTATACTCTGCAGCTGGTATAATAAGTCAATGAAAATACATTAATGGAAATGCTATTTTACAGTATACTGTCCCTTTAACCCCTACTCTAATAACCCTTAATCTGCCATAACCCCCTATATTTTTAACCCCACTACCCTATTAACCCCTAAACCGTAACAACCCTATTGCAATAACCCCTATTCTATTAACCCTTTAACCTAAGACCCCCTAAGTTACAAGAATAGAAAAAAACACTACCAGTAAAACTGAAAATATTACCAAAATTAAAAAGAACCCTAACCAGTAAAAGCCCTATGCTAAAAAAAAAAATTAAGCTAAAAAATGTCCTGAAAAGAGCATAAGTGATTTTAGTTCTTTTGCTAAAAAAAAACAAACCCTATTCTGAAAAACCTAAGCTACAAAATGCCCTGAGAAGGGCATAAGTGATTTTAGCTCTTTTGCTAAAAAAAAACAAACCCTATTCTGAAAAACCTAAGCTACAAAATGCCCTGAGAAAAGGGTATAAGTGATTTTAGCTCTTTTGCAGAACCCCCCCCCCCTATTCTTAAAAAAACCCCTAAGCTAAAAAATGCCCTGAAAAGCGCATACATGATTTTAGATCTTTTGCTATAAAAAACCCTATACTAAACCTACCCCCACTAAAAAAAATAATAATAATTTTTTAGTACTAACCATCTTGAATCTGGCTCCTTTGGGGGGCAGAGACGGTCCACTTCTTTTCTTCCACCCGATCCATCTTTATGCAGTCACTACAGCAGACTGAAAATGAAATGCAAGGTTCTCCCTTTTATAGGGTACCCTTGCATTTATATTGGCTGACTTTTGAATTCTTTTTCAAATCAGCCAATAGAAAAAGCTTTCATTCTATTGGCTGATTTGAATTAGAATTAAAAAATCAGTCGACTTACAGTTCTGAAAACTGGACATCCATCCTCAAGGAAGCGGCAGAAGTCTTCATCCAACCGGCCCGAAGTCCTCATCGAAGCCGGGAGAAGTCTTCATCCAAGCTGGGCAAAGTGGTCCTCCAGACAGGCAGAAGTCTTTATCCAGACGGCATCTTCTATCTTCATCCATCCGACGCGGAGCGGGTCCATCTTCAAGACATCCAACGGGGAGCATCCTCTTCATCCGACGACTAAAGACGAATGAAGGCACCTTTAAGTGACATCATCCAAGATGGCGTCCCTTAGATTCTGTTTGGCTGTTCCAATCAACCAATAGAATGCAAGCTCAATCCTATTGGCTGATTGCATCAGCCAATAGGATTTTTCCTACCTTAATTCCAATTGGCTGATAGAATTCTATCAGCCAATCGGAATCTAAGGGACGCCATCTTGGATGACGTCACTTAAAGGAACCTTCATTCGTCGGGTAGTCGTCCGATGAAGAGGATGCTCCGCGTTGGATGTCTTGAAGATGGACCACGTCGTCCGGCTTGGATGAAGACTTATCCCGGCTTCGTTGAGGTCTTCGGTCCGGTTGGATGAAGACTTCTGCCGCTTCCTTGAGGATGGATGTCCAGTCTTCAGAACTGTAAGTTCGATCTTCAGGGGGTTAGTGTTAGGTTTTTTTAAGGGTGTATTGGGTGGGTTTTATTTTTAGGTTAGGGTTTGGGCCTGCAAAAGAGTTAACTGCCCTTTTAAGGGCAATGCCCATCCAAATGCCCTTTTCAGGGCAATGGGGAGCTTATTTTTTTTTAGATAGGATTTTATTTGGGGGGTTGTTTGTGTGGGAGGTGGGTTTTACTGTTGGGGGGGTTGTTTGTATTTTTTTTTTACAGGTGAAAGAGCTGATTACTTTGGGGCAATGCCCCGCAAAAGGCCCTTTTAAGGGCTATTGGTAGTTTAGTTTAGGCTAGGGTTTTATTTTATTTTGGGGGGCTTTTTTTATTTTGATCGGGCTATTTTTTTTGTACTTTAGCTAATTTAATTTAGGTAATTGTATTTAATTTAGTTAATTTAATTATAGTGTAGTGTTAGGTGTTAGTGTAACTTAGGTTAGGATTTATTTTACAGGTACTTTTGTATTTGTTTTAGCTAGGTAGTTAGTAAATAGTTAATAAATATTTAATAACTATTGTACCTAGTTAAAATAAATACAAACTTGCCTGTAAAATAAAAATAAACCCTAAGCTAGCTACAATGTAACTATTAGTTATATTGTAGCTAGCTTCGGGTTTATTTTATAGGTATTTAGTTTTAAATAGGAATAATTTAGGTAATGATAGGAATTGTTATTTAGATTTATTGTAATTAGATTTAAGTTAGGGGGTGTTAGGGTTAAACTTAGGTTTAGGACAGGGGTCAGCAACCTTTGGCTCCCAGATATTTTGGAACTACATTTTCCATGATGCTGAGAACCTCTTTAGGCATAAATTTAGTATAGTGGCGGCGACGTTGGGGGCGGCAGATTAGGGGTTAATAAGTGTGGGTAGGTGGCGGCGATGTTTGGGGGTGGCAGATTAGGGGTTAATAAATATAATGTAGGTGGCGGCGATGTTGGTTGCAGCAGATTAGTGGTTCATAAGTATAATGTAGGTGGCGGCGGTGTCCGGAGTGGCAGATTAGGGGTTAATAAATATAATGCAGGTGTCAGCGATTTCGGGGGCGACAGATTAGGGGTTAATAAGTGTAAGATTAGGGGTGTTTAGACTCGGGGTTCATGTTAGGGTGTTAGGTGTAGACATAAATTTTATTTCCCCATAGGAATCAATGGGGCTGTGTTACTGAGTTTTACGCTGCTTTTTTGCAGGTGTTAGACTTTTTCTCAGCCGGCTCTCCCCGTTGATTCCTATGGGGAAATCGTGCACGAGCACGTACGACCAGCTCACGGCTGACTTAAGCAGCGCTGGTATTGGAGTGCGGTAATTAGCAAAATTTTGCTCAACGCTCACTTCTTGCCTTTTAACGCCGGGGTTGTAAAAAACTCGTAAAACCAGCACTGTAGGTAAGTGAGCGGTGAAACAAAACTGCTCGTTAGCACCGCATAGCCTCGCCCTCTAACGCAAAACTCGTAATCTAGCCGATTGTATTTTATGCTGCGATTAGCAATTAAAAACGGCTCATGCAACTGTTCTGTTCCAATACTCTTTTTCCCATGTCCTCATGGCCTATTCAAAGATCAGGTTAGGGCACCTGTAACATTGCCCATTCACAGAGTGCGTAAACTGGGCTTGAGGTCTCTTGTGCAATCCTATTTGGAGGCAGTTTTTTTTAAAGGGATAATAAACTTAAAATGTAATCCTCATAACATTTTTAATTAAGAAAAATAAAAAGCTGAAAAATATATAAACTATTTTTATCTGGTTTTGCTGTTCAATAACTCTGACATGTTAATTGTTCCATACCCCCAGGGAGGCAGGAATAGTTCCATCACACTTAAATAATGATACCTATTTTACAAAGTGCTTGCCTAAAGGACCAGTTAGTGCAGTAGATTTGCATATTTAAAAATGCATTATAAAAAGACAATGCAATAGTAGTTAGTCTGAACTTTGAATGAGTAGAAGATTTTGTTCTTACAAATTTCAGTTATTTCTATTTCCACTCCTCCTGTATCATGTGACAGCCATCAGCCAATCACAAATACATATATGTGTATATTCTGTGAATACTTGCACATGCTCAGTAGGAGCTGGTGACTCAAAAAGTGTAAATATAAAAAGACTGTGCACACTTTGTTAATGGAAGTAAATTGGAAAGATGTATACAATGGCATGCTCTATCTGAAACATGAAAGTTTAATTTTTACTTGAGTGTCCCTTTAAAGGAGAGCTCAAGCTCCACATCAAATGACACCATTATCATGAATTACACCAGGCTTTAAGGGCTCAATACCTTGAATGCAACACTTTGTAAATTATGCACACAGAATAACACATTTTGTCATACAGTCTTTTTGCAATATAGTAGTACTTAAAGGGACATGAAACCCAATTTTTTTCTTTCATGATTCAGATAGAGAATACAATTTTAAACAACTTTATCATTTACTTCTATTATCTAATTTGCTTTATTCTCTTGGTATAATTTGCTGAAGGAGCAGCAATGCACTAATGGTTTCTAACAGAACACATGGGTGAGCCAATCACAATCAATATATATATGCAGCCACCAATCAACAGCTAGAACCTAGGATCTCTGCTGCAAGTGAGCTGGCCTAGATAAAGCTTTCAGCAAAGGATAACAAGAAAAGGAAGCAAATTAAATAATAGAAATAAATTGGAAAGTTGTTTAAAATTGTATGTTCTGTCTGAAACATGAAAGAAAAATTTTGGGATTCATGTCCCTTTAACTTTATATATGCTATGCATGTGTAAAATATTGTAATATTACTTTAAATGGCAAAATATTAGACAGTCTAGTAATCCAGTCTCTCTTGGTTGTGGAAAGATTTTTCATCTTTTACGTTTGAAAAGTTGACTCAGAGCTTATTTTAGAAGTGACCATTGCTCTTGTCTTATGCACTGTAACTTGTGTCTTTAATGAGCACTATCTTCAAAGGACATTCTATTATTTTTTTAAACACATTTTGCTAAACCATATTGAGATGGGATTCAATAGAGCCATGGGAGTTGTCCTTATCAGCCAGTAATCAATCTTTATGTACACAAACATGCACTTCCTGTTAGTGTAAACATCTGTAATGTCTTTTTTCATCAGTGGCATCACCAGAAGTTTCTTCTTGGGCTAGCACTTCCAGAAAGCCCACAGCGGATTTGTGGGCAGGACCTCTGTGGAAGGGTAAGACTGGGAATCTTACAGACAGGGCTAGGTCTTTCATGGTCGTGATTGGGCTTGTACATGACTGGGAGTGCCAAAGGTGGGGTCAATTGGAGCTGCAGCAGTGCCTGGGCAGAGTGGTGGTGGGAAGCTGCCGTTGTGGGGGTGCACATGGGGGGGGCAGCCATTATGCTGGGGGCTAGTGCATCCTCTGGCAATGCCATTGTTTTTCATACAAACCAAAACAAAAACACACACACACACATATATATATATATATATATATATATATATATATATATATATATATATATATATATATATATATATATATATATATATTTCTTTCATGTAATTGGCAAGAGTCCCTGAGCTAGTGACGTATGGGATATACAATCCTACCAGGAGGGGCAAAGTTTCCCAAATCTCAAAATGCCTATAAATAAACCCCTCACCACACCCACAATTCAGTTTTACAAACTTTGCCTCCTCTGGAGGTGGTGAAGTAAGTTTGTGCTTGATTTTTCTTCTATGATGAGCGCTTCTCAGCATTTTGAAGCCCAATTCCTCTCAGAGTACAGTGTTTGTCAGAGGGATGTGAAGGGAGTATCACCTACTGATTTTATGGTTTTCCACGGGGGAAATCTTTTCAAAGGTTCTCTGTTATCAGTTGTAGGGATTCATCTCCTACCTCCCTTTTCAGATCAACGATATACTCTTATATACCATTACTTCTGCTGATACTTTTTCAGTACTGGTTTGCTGTGGATGGGCGTCTTTCAGTAAGTATGTTTTCATTATTTAAGACACTCTCAGCTATGGTTTGGTGCTTTATGAATTAATATAAAGTTTTAAATATATGTATTTTACTTCTATTTGCCATGAGTCAGGTCTATGTATATTTCATTTTACAGACTGTCAGTTTCAGTTTGGGAAGCATGTTTTAGGAAGTTATTTTTCCTACCTGGGGTATAGTCCTTTTTTTCAAATTGACTGTTTTTCTTTTAATGTCGCGGGCAAAATTAGGCTTGCGAGGTCGCAAAATGCTGTTATTTATTGCGTCATTCTTGGCGTGACAATTTTTTTGGTGCGAAGGTACATCTTTGATGACGCAAGTTCATCATTTCTGGCATCTTAGTTGACGCCATGTTTTCTTGCATGAGTTTGCGTCTGTTATGACACGAGTTGCGTCATTTCTGGATGTTGTTGGCGCCAAAAAATTCAACTTCTTTTTGCATCATGCGTCATACTTGGCTCCAAAAAATTTAGTTTATTTTTCACCCCACCTCCTATATGCCTCTTGCGTTCTATATGATTCAGAGGGCTATGCTGTTTGCATTTTTTCCCATTCCTGAAACTGCCATATAAGGAAATTGTAAATTTTGCTTTAATGTTTTTTCTTTTACATTTTGAAAGATGTCTCAATCTGATCCTGTCTCAGAAGCAACTGTTGGAACTCTGTTGCCTGATCACAGTTCTACAAAGCTAAGTGTATCTGTTGTAAATTAGCTGAGATTATATCTCCAGCTGTAGTATGTAGCAGTTGTCATGATAATCTTTTGCACGCAGAAAATGTTTCCATCAGTACTAGTACAGTTTCTGTTGTTCCTTCAACATCTAATGTACATGATATTCGTGTTGATATGAAAAATTATATTGCTGATGCTATACAGAAGGCTTTGTCTGCTATTCTGCCTTCTAATAAACGTAAAAGGTCTTTTAAAACTTCTCATAAAATTGATGAAATTTCTAATGACCGACAACATACTGAAATATCCTCCTCCTGATGAGGATCTCTCTGATTCAGAAGATCCTACCTCAGACATTGACACTGACAAATCTACTTATCTTTTCAAGATTGAGTATATTCGTTCCTTGTTAAAAGAAGTGTTGGTTACTTTGGATATTGAAGAGTCTAGTCCTCTTGATATCAAAACTAGTAAACATTTAAATTCTGTTTATAAACCTCCTGTGGTTACTCCTGAGGTTTTTCAAGTTCCTGATGCTATTTCTGATGTGATTGCTAAGGAATGGATTAAGCCTGGTACTTCTTTCATTCCTTCTTCTAGGTTTAATAGGTTGTACCCTTTGCCAGCAGCTAGATTAGAGTTTTGGAAAAAAGTCCCCAAAGTTGATGGGGCTATTTCTACTCTTGCCAAACGTACTATTATTCCTATGGAAGACAGTACTTCTTTTAAAGATCCTTTAGATAGGAAACTTGAATGTTATCTAAGGAAAGCTTATTTATATTCTGGCTATATTCTCAGGCCTGCCATTTCTATGGCTGATGTTGCGGCTGCATCAACTTTTTGGTTGGATAGCTTAGCGCAACAGGAAACAGATCCTGACTTGTCTAGCATTGTTCGTTTGCTTCAACATGCTAATCATTTTATCTGTGATGCTATTTTTGATATCAAAATTGATGTTAAATCTATGTCTTTAGCTATTTTAGCTAGAAGAGCTTTATGGCTCAAATCTTGGAATGCTGGCATGGTATCTAAGTCTAGATTACTATCTCTTTCTTTCCAAGGTAACAATTTATTTGGTTCTCAGTTGGATTAAATTATTTCAACTATCACTGGGGGGAAGGGAGTTTTTGTGCCTCAGGATAAAAGATCTAAGGGTAAATCTAAAGCTTCTAATAGTTTAGTTCTTTTCGACAGAATAAAGAACAGAAAACCAATCCTTCCCCTAAAGACTCTGGTTCCAATTGGAAGCCTTCTTCAAGTTAAAATAAATCCAAGCCTTTTAAGAAACCAAAGCCAGCCCCAAAGTCTGCATGAAGGGGTGGCCCTTGATCCAGTTCAGCTGGTGGGGGGCAGATTGAAATTATTCCAAGATATTTGGGCAGATTCTGTTCAAAATCAGTGGATTCAGAGTATTTTCTCTCAAGGGTATTGAATAGGATTCGGAGTAAGACCTCCTGTGAGATTTTTTCTCTCTAACGTTCCAGCAAATCCGGTGAAGGCTCAGGCTTTTCTGAAGTGTGTTTCAGATCTAGAGCTTTCAGGGGTAATAATTCCAGTTCCGTTTCAGGACCAGGGTCTGGGGTTTTATTCAAATCTATTCATTGTCCCAAAGAAAGAAAATTCATTCAGGTCAGTTCTGGATCTGAAGTTTTTGAATCGTTTTGTAAGAGTCCCAACTTTCAAGATGGTGACTATGAGGACTATTTTGCCTTTTTTTGACCAAGGTCATTATTTGTCCACAATAGACTTACAGGATGCATATCTTCACATTCCTATTCATCCAGACCACTATCGGTTTCTGAGATTCTCTTTTCTAGAGAAGCATTACCAATTTGTCGCTCTTTCATTTGGCCTATCAATAGCTCCAATAATATTTTCGAAGTTTCTCGGTGCCCTTCTATCTGTAATCAGAGAACAGGGTATTGCAGTGTTTCCTTATTTGGACTTGGTACTAGCTCAGTCTTTACATTTAACCAAATCTCGAATGAATCAACTAGTGTTGTTTCTTCAAAGACATGGTTGGAGGATCAATTTTTCCAAAGAGTTTCTTGATTCCTCAGACAAGGGTCACCTTTTTTAGGTTTCCAGATAGATTCTGTGTCCATGACTCTGTCTTTAATAGACAAGAGATGAATTAAATTGGTTTCAGCTTGTCGAAACCTTCAGTCTCAATCATTCCCTTCAGTTGTTATGTGCATGGAAGTTTTAGGTCTCATGACTGATCGGACGCCATCCCCTTTGCTCGTTTTCATATGAGACCTCTACAGATTTGTATGCTGAATCAATGGTGCAGGGATTATACTCGGATATCACAATTGATATACTTAAATCCCAACATTCAACTTTCTCTGACTTGGTGGTTAGACTATCATCGTATAGTTAAAGGGGCTTCTTTTGTTCATCCTAACTGGACTGTGATCACGACAGATGCAAGTCTTTCAGGTTGGGGAGCTGTCTGGGGACAGCACAAGGGGTTTGGAAACCTCAAGAGGCGAGGTTACCAATCAATATTTTAAAACTCTGTGCTATTTTCAGGGCTCTTCAGGTTTGGCCTCTGTTAAAGAGAGAACCATTAATTTATTTTCAGACGGACAATACTGTGGCATATGTCAATCATCAGGGTGGGAATCACAGTCCCCTAGCTATGAAAGAAGTATCTCGGATACTTTCTTGGTCTGAATCCAGCTCTTGTCTAATTTCTGCAGTGCATATCCCAGGTATAGATAATTGGGAAGCGGATTATCTCAGCCGTCAGACCTTACATTCGGGGGAGTGGTCTCTCCATCCAGATGTATTTTGTCAGGTTGTACAGATGTGGGGTCTTCCAGAAATAGATCTGGTGGCTTCTCATCTAAACAAGGAACTTCCCAGGTACCTATCCAGGTCCAGGGATCCTCAGGCGGAGATAGTGGATGCTTTAGCAGTTCCTTGGTTTTACCAACCTGCTTATATCTTTCTGCTTCTAGTTCTTCTTCCAAGAGTGATCTTCAAGATCATTATGGAACAATCGTATGTGTTTCTGATAGCACCAGCGTGGCCTCACAGGTTTTGGTATGCGGATCTCCTCCGGATGTCCTTGGCCACTTCCTTTAAGACCAGACCTTCTGTCTAAAGGGCCGTTTTTCCATCAGGATCTCAAATCGTTGAATTTGAAGGTATGCAAATTGAACGCTTAGTGCTTAGTCATAGAGGTTTCTCTGACTCAGTGATTAATACTATGCTACAGGCTCATAAGTCTGTTTCAAGGAAGATTTATTATCAAGTTTGGAAGACCTATATATTTTTTTTATATATAGATTTTTATTGAGGTTTTCAACATCACAATAGTATAATCATGTTGAGCAAATATTAGGAGTTACATATTGCTTAACTGTTACATTGTGAGAATATCTTAACAAAAGAGAAAACATAATAAAAGCATAAATGTTAACAAATGCATTGAGTTTAGAACCTCTTTTTTAACCAGTGCAATTTCCTCCTAAAATACAGAGGACCACTCATGGATCCTAAAGAAGTTTAAAGTATAGTACAGGAGGCATTCTAACTTATGAATTAGTAATATAGTGAAGTATGCAGGTGGGTTATATTAAGTTCACAGGTAGTGAAAGTGTGGCATAGGCTAGATAAGCCGCATATTTAACTCTCCTAATAAAGGAAATATATTATATAGGGGGGGGGGAGGAAGGAGGTGGTAATTTGCAAAAGATGTCTCTGGCGATCTTGTAGGAATACAAGGGTATAATATATACGAAGGGTCACAATTAAAACAAATAAAAGGTCTGAGTAATTTCCCATCATCTTTTAACATAAAGGCCTGGTTTCAGCTTGCAATGCCATAATTGACTAGTAAGATGATATGAGCAACCAACTGCACATACTTTAGCCTCCAACTGTGGGGTGAGGATAGTTCAGTGTACTCAACACTAAGTCAAGACATGTGTAAGTGTAAATACAGTCCGTCAAATGACCGGGATCAACAGATTAGAGGTGACACCCACCCACATCGTGACTTTTCAATTAGCACTCAGAAATAGGGTATGAATCAGGCTATACAAGTTTAAGGAACAGAAAGGTCATACCACTAAGACTTACACCTATCACCAGGGGAGAGGAGAACATGAGAGACTAGATACTGTTATGGCTTCGATTTAAATACGTGCATGTGACACCCTATCTTAATATATTAAAATTGAAAGACGGGAACACACTCTATGTATATGATAGAATTATCGATACAATATAAAATTTAAGCTCAAATTGTATATCCAAGGGCCTATAGCTGAGGTAAGTAAGTATAAAAGTAACAGACTTAACTATAATAAGATAGGCCAGCCTATCTAATCTACACAAGAAGCCTGTTGTGAAGCCTGCAAAAAGGGGAGAAAGTGTAATCCAGTAGCAAATTTAAGAGGTTACTACCTTAGGCACTCTAAGAGACTCAAGAGCCATCTTGCTCTAACTTTGATTGCTATAGATACCACTCAAATGCCTATTATTATAAAAAAAAAATCACAACACCCTGCAAGCTGAGCCTAGCAAAATAAGCAGATTATAACATAATAATGCGTGGATAAAACATAGTTGCCAACATTATATACATAAATGAAATGCTAACATTCTGTTGGGTGAACACCAGCAAGCAAAGATTTTCTTCCGTGGTTAAGACTACTCAGCTAAGAAATATAATTACCTAACTCGGTGTCAATTAGTATGTAGAATAATTTAACGGTCTAAAAAATAGGTAGCCTACTGATAGATATTAATATTTAGGGAGAGTTAGGTGCTGCAAGAAGGCTTAGCAAACTATAAGCACATACATCTCAGGGATATAAGTACTGTCGACCTTGAGAATACAAACCAATATATCAGCTTGAACTTGCCTTCCAAACCCCTGCAATTAAGATAAAGACAGGTGCATATTTAAAGCAAAACTAGACAGCTGAATTGATCTGTGCTTGGATTCTTCATAGAAACCTCGTCTTATGCCAGAGTTAGGAATAGGGGCTTCCAAGAACTCACACATGACTGATAAGCATTTAATTGTAGTGCCACAAAACTGTAGAGAACCTTAAACCCTCCATTGAATGTGTGTGAATATAACTCCCTTGTATTGAGTCAGTTGGGAGGATGCATACAAATCAACATCACATTGCCTTCAATTATTGTGAAAAGATACCCCACAGTAATGAAAAGGAACACAGTAAGGTAGAGAAACTATATTCATATGGGTATTACCATGTTATACAAAACTGAACTAAACAATAATTTGGCAAGGTGCGAAGAAAGCTACCCCAGAATGTACCTCCGCTGCAGGGCTCAGTCCAAGACACGCTCTAACCAACACCAACTTTGTACTGTTGTAACGCTAACATTGGGGTCAGAGCGGCTTTAAGGTTAAACAGTACCAGAGAGGAAGTCCACTTGTAATGTCGAAGCTTTGCAGGTATTAGCTCAAATTTCGGGAGGGTTACGACCAGAGGATCAAAGATAGGGCAGTATGTCTCCTCCTTACTCTCCGCTGGAATCTGGTGCAGAAGAAGAGTCCCCAGCTCTGGTTTCTCTAACGCCATAATAGGGGCCCCAAGCTGAAAAGTTGGAGTTACTGGTATGTTGATCTCGGTTCCCGCCACAAAAACCTTGTTTCCCCTCTCCAACACTGGCATACAGCGATGATGGGTGTGAGGTAGCTCCACTTCTGATTGAGGACATGTCCTCTTCGTGGGTGCCGCGGTCACAAGGTGTCATACTGCAGTACATCGGTCCGTTGTATTCGGTGCCCTGGGAGCAGCACTGACAATATTCGAGCATTCATCTGTGGCTTGATCTGCGGTATTCCACTTCGTTATGCATGGTGCTGTCGCTTTCACAGGCTCTACCTCAGCCGTATTTAGAGTGAGAAAAATGTAGGCAACTTGTTCCATATGATTTGCGGCTTCTACTTGCCGGGGCGCTAGCTCAAATGAGTGTTCAAGCATCTCGCGGCAACCATCCAAAAAATTGCATATTTCCTCCATAATGGCCGCCGAAGGTTCCATAGTGCAGTAGTGAAATAGTCACCTAATCCAGGGGATATAATAGTAGATTGCAGCTGGTCTTGTTCTTCCTCTCTAACACTGTACAGACCGCAAGATGGCTGCTCCAAGTATCAGTCCTCATTCACAAACACACCAGGGTTGTTAGATCTCCTCACTCACACCCGGCTCACCATGAAATTTATTGCGTATGTCTTCTGGAGTGTTTGATCTACGAGAATGTCCACTTTTTTGAGCTGGATCAGTCGCTAAATTTGCGTTTTATCATAGTATAACAGGAGCTTTTAGACTGTGCGACCGATCAGCTTCAGAGTTGGCTCCTCCCCCCCGGAAGACCTATATTTCATGGTGTTCTTCTCATAAATTTTCCTGGCATTCTTTTAGAATTCCTAGAATTTTACAGTTTCTTCAGGATGGTTTGGATAAAGGTTTGTCTGCAAGTACTTTGAAGGGACAAATCTCTGCTCTTTCTGATTTATTTCAAAGAAAGATTGCTAAGCTTCCTGATATTAACTGTTTTGTCCAGGCTTTGGTTCATATCAAGCCTGTTGTTAAATCAATCTCTCCTCCTTGGAGTCTTAATTTGGTTTTGAAGACTTTGCAGGCTCCTCCTTTTGAGCCTATGCATTCTTTGGATATTAAACTACTTTCTCGGAAAGTGTTGTTTCTTTTGGCTATCTCTTCAGCTAGAAGAGTTTTTGAATTGTCTGCTCTATCTTGTGAGTCTCCTTTTCTGATTTTTCATCAGGATAAGGCTGTTTTGCAGACTTCGTTTAAATTTCTTCAAAAGGTTGTGAATTCTAACAACATTAGCAGAGAAATTGTTGTTCCTTCCTTGTGTCCTAATCCCAAGAATACTCTTGAAAGATCTTTACATTCTTTGGATGTTGTAAGAGCTTTGAAATATTATGTTGAAGCTACTAAAGATTTCAGGAAGACTTCTAGTCTATTTGTTGTCTTCTCTGGTTCTAGAAAAGGTCAGAAAGCTTCTGCCATTTCTTTGGCATCTTGGTTGAAGCTTTTGATTCATAAAGCTTATTTGGAGGTGGGACGGTCCCCGCCTCAGAGGATCACAGCTCATTTTACTAGATCAGTCTCCACTTCTTGGGCTTTTAAGAATGAAGCTTCAGTTGATCAGATTTGCAAGGCAGCAACTTGGTCTTCTTTGCATACATTTATTAATTTTACCATTTTGATGTATTTGCTTCTTCTGAAGCAGTTTTTGGTAGAAAGCTTCTTCAGGCAGCTGTTTTAGTTTGATTCTTCTGCTTATGTTTTAAAGGGACAGTCTAGTCCAAAATAAACTTTCATGATTCAGATAGATCATGTAATTTTAAACAATTTTCCAATTTAATTTTATCACCAATTTTGCTTTTTTCTCTTGGTATTCTTAGTTGAAAGCTTAAATTAGGAGGTTCATATGCTAATTTCTTAGACCTTGAAGGCTGCCTCTTAAGAATGCATTGTAACAGGTTTTTCCACCACTAGAGGGTGTTAGTTCATGAATTTGATATAGATAACACTGTGCTCATGCACGTGAAGTTACCTGGGAGCTATCACTGATTGACTAAACTGCAAGTCTGTCAAAAGAACTGAAAAAAGGGGCAGTTTGCAGAGGCTCAGATACAAGATAATCACAGAGGTAAAAAATATATAAATATAACTGTGTTGGTTATGCAAAACTGGGGAAATGGTAAAAAAGGGATTATCTATCTTTTAAAACAATAACAATTCTGGTGTAGACTGTCCCTTTAAGTTTTTTTCTTTCAATTTATGAGAAAAACTTATTTTTTTGTGACTCTCACCCTTTCTGGTGACTCTTCTGTGGACTTCCACATCTTGGGTATTTCTATCCCATACGTCACTAGCTCATGGACTCTTGCCAATTACTTAAAAGAAAACATCATTTATGTAAGAACTTACCTGATAAATTAATTTCATTCATATTGGCAAGAGTCCATGAGGCCCACCCTTTTTATGGTGATTATGATTTTTTGTATAAAAGCACAAATATATATTTCCAGTTCCTCTCTTTTGTATGCTTTTTTACTCCTTTTTCTATCACCCCACTACTTGGCTATTCGTTAAACTGAATTGTGGGTGTGGTGAGGGGTGTATTTATAGGCATTTTGAGGTTTGGGAAACTTTGCCCCTCCTGGTAGGATTGTATATCCCATACATCACTAGCTCATGGACTCTTGCCAATCTGAAAGAAATGAATTTATCAGGTAAGTTCTTACATAAATATATATACATATATATATGTGTATATATATATACACTTATATATATATGTGTGTGTGTGTGAATTTGTAGAACATCATAGGACGAGCTGCCTTGGCAGAACAGCCAGTGTTACTTCCAAAACAATTTATTAGGTTTTATGATTATTTTGCTTATTTTATGTTTAATAGTGTATTATTAAGTTCTGGGAGTGCCTCTTGTTGTCCCAAAAAGAACATACTTCCTTTTTACATTGTATTGTGTAGGTTTTTTTACTTTTTTAGTATTATCATGCCACTTCTAATGTAATTTAATGCGTTGGTTTATTGTTGGAAGAAAAGCTATTGCAGTTTCCTTCAAACCATTTTATTTCTCTAAACGCAGTTTTTTGATGAAACAATCATATTTTTTTTCAATTACACTATGCAGAGCGTAATTTTAGAAAGAGTATTTTTACGTTTTTCCTCAGTAGTTTTACTTATATTTCTTTTTTTGTCTAGGAAGAGGTATAGTTTCAGCTCCCTTCACCTTTTACTTACCTAAAGCTATATAATGGGTGAAAAATAATACTTTACATTTTTTACAGCTGTGAGAGGGTCATGCCATTTGTAACAGGAAATGGATCTATGGATTGTTTTTTTGACTATGACAGAGGTATAGTTATAAAGCGCTCATACATTTATTGATCCATTTATTTGTGTCTAACAAATTAGAAAAGTTGCAATTTTGCACTATCCAAGTTCAGAGGAGGTTAATTTCTGCTTATCCCCAGGATCAGACCCTAGGCATTTACACCCCCCCCCCCAGACTATTATGCATTTAGAAAACAGCTACATGAATAATAAGTGACATTAGACATTGCATACTCTTACCGTATAGTGTTGGGTGACAGACGTCAATTACAGATCTATTTTTATCCTGCTTGTTTCTCACTTGAGATAAATACCAGCATTTTCTCTTATACTCTAGGACAGCTGCCCAAAATATAGACTGTAGTCTACCAGTAGATAACAAAATGGCTGAAAGCTTTTTCTTCACTGCCAGAAGTTATACTAGGGTTTCAAGTTAAAAGCATACAATTCTACAGCACAATTCTGGTATTAAGTAGAAAATAGGTGTTTTGCATGGGTCCTGACCAGGCAAAAGCTCAGCACACATTATACACACTAAGAAACGTCTTGCACTCTTTCTTTAAAATATATTAAACCAATAATAATCTATAAATTGGTCTTAATCTACCACAAAATGGAAAAATAATGCTCTTCTTAATATACTCTACCATGTACTTTTATAACAGGTAAATTAGATTTTTGTGCGTGTCTTTCCTGATAAATAACCAATTAATAATGTTGAATATGTTTACACTGTTAACAATTGTTTGGATATTTTATTGAATCAGTGCTCAATAACCTAAAGGATGTAATATATTTAACATAAAAAGCTCACTTTCTGACATTGTTTCTGAATTCACAAAGGAAACTTAATGGTTTACATTAATAGAAGATACAAAAGATCATTAAAACACTTTATTATGGATCACTGTGTGACTTATTTAGAAAACATAGCTGTATCAGTATGTGAGACAAATATGCCTTTAAGGAATTGGGTATTGTGGTTAGTTTAATGTGATATTATAAAGTCTAAAAAAGAAAAGCTATAGCCATATGGTTAAACTGCTAGCATAGATTACAGTAATGTGATTATATTATTATATCTTTCTCTAGAGCTTTTTAATTTTAATTAATCTGTGATCACAAAAACAATATTTAGCAACTCTCCTTTCTTTTTCTTCATATAAAATAGTGGGGAAAATGTCATGTGGCATGATTGGATTATAGATTTTAAAAATACAATTTAATGTTTATATAAAGCAAGAAAAGTTTAGCATAAACAAGCACTTAAATATTTACATTTTACAGAAATTTAAAAACAATAATCAAAATCTAAAGATTTCCATATTTTTACAGATAAATAATTTTGTGTAAATATGAAATACCTTTAGGAATAAAATTAATTTAGCACAGTTGTTATATCGGCTGCATTTTCATTACTTTGTTTTGCTGTTTCTTTTGAAGTAGGAGGCCTGACATCCTTATTTTCTAGAGCCTTTTCAAGTTCTGCTTCTACGTCTGATCTTTTCTTTGGTTCTGGAGTCTCCTCAGACCATCTTCCCACTCTTCTTACTCCCTTGGCCACTTTTGGAGCATTTCTGCATGGGTTATGGTCATAGATAACAAGTTTTAAACCTGGCATATGGACCAGGCTAGGAAAAAACCTGATGCCATTTCTGTCTACATCAATGACTTCCAGGAAGGGCATGTTTAGCAAGACTTTTGGAAAATCATAGAGCAGGTTCCCAGATAACCAGATGCTACGTAATTCCTTGAGGTTTTGTAACTCCGTGGGTAGTTGGCGAATTGGGTTGGACCCAGCATGAAGTGTCTTCAGCAAGGTAAGTTCACAGATGACATCAGGTAATTGTGTCAGGTAATTGGACTCAATCCAGAGAGTTTGCAGGTTTTTGAGGGAGCTCATCTCTTGTGGAAGGTCTGGCAATCTGTTATTCCCCAGATAAAGGATTGAGAGTTGTTTCAGAGTACATACAACCTGAGGCAGCACCTTAAAGCTATTGAAGTCTAGTGCTAATATCTGAAGGTTCTGCAGCAATTCCAACTCCGGAGGGAGAGTATTTAAATTGTTGTCACTTAGATACAACTTAACAAGCTCTGTAAATGCACAGACTCGTAGAGGAAATCTCCTCAACTGCATGCTGCTTAAATCAACCATCTTATCAATAGGCATTTCTTCCAAGTCCCCTAGGAGGTATTTCTGACAGCTGTTGGAGGGTATAAAGGCAATAACTCCCCTAATTGTATTACCCATCTTTTACATCCTCCATCAACTTTATGCTGAATGTTCTCAGATTCTGCTTGCTCTGTTTTTTGGAGACTGTTAACAGAGGCATTGCTATCATTCCATTACAATACGCAGTTTACATGACAACTGTGATTAGTCTGAAGAGTTGTGAAATGTTACTGATAACTTAAGGAGCGTCTGGTGATGAGAACGACAGACGTGTCTATAAAGAAAGTTTTTCCCTTGTCTCCAAACTCAATCCAACAATAATTACTGTGAAGTTAAATTAACATCTCAGCTCTAGTGTTTTGAAACTATCCTGTTCTTGGCAAAATATCATGAGAGCAAAACATAAAAAAAGTAAAAGTAAAACAAAAAAGTGGTATTTACATTGTTACGAATGACGATATCTACATCCTGATAATGAACTTAAGCAAAGGCAGAATTTTTAAACTTGGATTAATCTTAACTAAACATTTCAACTTTTAACAGACCAACAAAAAAACTCAGATGTAATCTGATGCTGTTTAAAATACCTGTCATTGTTTAAAAATAGTCTTCCAGGCTCATGGTAGTGTTATTTAATGGACTTGTATAGATACAAACGTACTAATACACACTTACACATTCAAATCTCAAGTGCACACTGAAGTGCTCTTAAAACTTCATGTACAAACACATATGCATTTTATTTTATGCTGGCTAAATGATCAAAACTCAAATACTTTAAATTTGAATTATATTTATGAATTCTATTTCTTGTGTTTATGGTAACTTTTCACTTTAATATACAAAAGCAGTAGAGAAGACAATAAAGAATTGAACGGAGTGGTGTCCTCATATAACCATAGATACAATCAAACATATTGGAGCAGAGAAATAAAAAAGAGAACCCAACCTGCACCCTCCCTAAATATAGCCTTTTAGCCTTAGCTTTTTTTTTTGTCTTTGCTTGTCAAGTGCCATTAAAGGGACAGTCTAGTCAAAATTAAACTTTCATGATTCAGATAGGGCATGTTATTTTAAACATCTTTCCAATTTACTTTTATCATCAAATTTACTTTGTTCTCTTAGCATTCTTAGTTGAAAGCTAAAGCTAGGTAGGCTCATATGCTAATTTAGGAAATAAGGAAGAACAGAGGGGCACCTCATGTGTAATATCATCAAGTTTGTGTGAAAACAGAATATCGTAAGAGCCAAGTGGGTACTCACATATTCGTGGAGCACACCAATGTGCTGGTAGGTGCAGGCTGTAGATTTAACAGGTGTAACAGCTCACCCACAACTAGAATTGCCTGTGTGCTGCAGTAAAAGGATGAAGCATAGACAAAACAAGCACTATATGTGCAGATCACTCAGAGTACAGTTATATCTACTTTGCAAAGTGCCAAATGGGTACTCACATGCTGGCTTAGCACACCAATGTGCTGGTAGACGCAGGCTAGCAAATTGGGGGAAGGTGTGTCAGCTCACCCCAAGGAAGGTCTTCCCAATAAGCAGTATCCAAGTGCAAGGATGTCTTGATAGTTAAGCTCCCATATGGTAACGATAAAAGCAGGCAGGTAAGGTGTATCCACTCAGAATTATTTTTCATAAAAAATAGTATTTATTATAAAAACAAAATACAAAAGAGTGGAATAGGGGCATTCTAATATCCCCCTAAACATGCAACGCGTTTCTCGGCATAACACGCCGTTTCCTCAGGCATATTGTTCACCTTACTATTACCCCTGCTTTAAGTACCTGCTACCTAACACAATTGAGCACTGTCCACCCTTTAGGGGGGGCGTGTTCTCTAATTGATGTAATACACCTGCCTGTTCTTAATGTACCTATGTGACTAGCAAGCATTTAGACTTCTTATGTTACACCATATATGATATAACCATAATAAAGTACATATATTCCATTGTACTTGGGAAGACCTTCCTTGGGGTGAGCTGACACACCTTCCCTCAATTTGCCAGCCTGCTTCTACCAGCACATTGGTGTGCTAAGCCAGCATGTGAGTACCCATTTGGCACTTTGCAAAGTAGATATAACTGTACTCTGAGTGATCTGCACATATAGTGCTTGTTTTGTCTATGCTTCATCCTTTTACTGCAGCACACAGGCAATTCTAGTTGTGGGTGAGCTGTTACACCTGTTAAATCTACAGCCTGCACCTACCAGCACATTGGTGTGCTCCACGAATATGTGAGTACCCACTTGGCTCTTACTATTTTGTGTTTTCGCACAAACTTGATGATATTACACTTGAGGCGCCCCTCTGTTCTTCCTTATTTCCTATAGTCAACCCGGACCTGTCGGCGAGGAGGAGGCAGCCAACATATACTTACTTGGATCTAATGAGGATTAATTTCACACCTTAGAAGTGAACTTTGATGATAAAAATTATTTTTTCTACTCTGGGACAATCTTTTGTATTTATAATTCTGTATGTATTACAATGCTAGTTATGTTATCAACTCAATAGACTTGAGTTGCTGATAAGTCTAATTTGTTAGCATATTGAGTCACTCATTAGCGCCCCCTTCTGATCAGATTATATCATATGCTAATTTCTAAGCCATTGAAGGCCGCCTCTTATCTGAATGAATTTAACAATTTTTTACAGCCAGAGGGCATTAGTTCATGTGTGTCATATAGATAACATTGTGCTCACGCCCATTGAGTTACTGAGAGGACACTGATTGGCTGAAATGCAAATATGTCAAAAAAACTGAAATAAGGAGGCAGTCTTCAGAGGCTTAGATACAAGGTAATCATATTATTATAACTGTGTTGGTTATGCAAAACTGGGGAATGGGTAATAAAGGTATTATCTATCTTTTTAAACAATAAAAATTATGGAGTAGACTGTCCCTTTTAAATTCAATCATTAATTATAGAAATGCAATTAAAATAAAATCTACTAAATGTTAGTATACTTCCAAACCTAATGAATGGATTTAAGGTACTTAAAATGCATTTTGTGTTCTATTCAGTTGCTCTTGCAGAACCCCTTATGCTCAACTGACTCTTTTCCCCCCACCATAAACCGGTAAGCTGCAGGCACTCTAAAATTAATACTGATGGCAGATTGTTTTGCTTTTGTTGCAACTTTACTGTCGTACCAGGAGTCCGGCTAAGTAATTGCAATTCTGCTATAGACAAAGTTAAATGTATCGTTTATCTACTTTTTTCTTCCCACCCTAGAAAAATCAGCCTATTCTACTAAAGATAAAAAGATAAAATGCCAATTAGATGATTCCACTAGTCAATAGACTCACTTACTCTATATTGGTTCACAATAACCAACATCCCTAGGACTGGGCTTAGCCTCCAAAGGGAGGTGGACAGAACCAGAGAGTTGACATCTTTGACAGGACTTGGTTTTGTAGCAGGCTGCTTAGTGTACCAGGAGTGTTAGTGTCATGATCCAGCCTAGAATTGAAGCTGGGACCTGTTTCTATTTCTGCTGCTGTTCTTTCCCAGGCAGTTGTCTTACCTCTTTGCCACCAGATGGCTTGATCACAGGCTAAGAATATTGGGTTTTTCTGTTTGCTGCAACTTTGGCTCTCTGGCTCCACCTGCTTAACAGCTGAAACAAATCATATAATCAGCAGCCTGCTATATTTGGGAGGTTTGCTTGCAGTTCTGGGCCTTGACATTGAGTGTTATACTCTGACAGACCCTCTGGTCCTGTTTCCTGAGTGAAATACAGATTTGTTGGATTTCCTGGTGCCTGATTTCTGCTTCATTTTGTGACTTCTCTTCTGGATATTCCCTTGGCACTGTGTTTCGTTTTTGGACTGATTTCCTGGCAATTGATCATGGCTAATTCTCTATTTCCTAAGGACTGACTCAGGTACTAATGCTTGCTTGTTACCTGATACTACAGAGTTCCAGTCTACAGCATATGCAAGTATCCTGCCTGTTATTACAAATATCTGCATTCCTGCCTGTTACTACAGAGTTCCAGTCTACAGCATATGCAAGTATCCTGTCTGTTATTATAAGGATCTGCATTCCTGCCTGTTACTACAGAGTTCCAGTCTACAGCATATGCAAGTATCCTGTCTGTTATTACAGAGTTCCAGTCTACAGCATATGCAAGTATCCTGTCTGTTATTACAAGGATCTGCATTCCTGCCTGTTACTACAGAGTTCCAGTCTACAGCATATGCAGCCGCTCCCCAACATCGCCGCCACTATAATAAACCTATTAACCCCTAAACTGCCGCCCTCCTGCATCGCAAACACTATTTTAAGATTATTAACCCCTAATCTGCCATCTGCCCACACCTCCGCTATAATAAACCTATTAACCACTAAACCGCAAGCATCCCACAACGAAATATACTAAATTAAACTATTAACCCCTAAACCTCTGGCCTCCCACATCACTACATACATATATTAACCCCTTAACCTTACCCTAACCCTAACGTAAGCCTAACCCTAACACCCCCTAACTTAAATATAATTAAAATAAATCTAAGTAAAACTTACAATTATTACCTAAATAATTCCTATTTAAAAATAAATACATACTTACCTATAAAATAAAACCTAAGGTAGCTACAATATAACTAATAGTTATATTGTATCTATCTTAGGTTTTATTTTTATTTTACATTTTTATTTTAACTAGGTAGACTAGTTAGTAAATAGTTAACTATTTACTAGCTACCTAGTTAAAATAAATACAAACTTACCTGTAAAATAAAACCTAACCTGCCTTACACTAAAACCTAACATTACAATAAAATAAAATAAATTAATAAAATACAATTATCTAAATTAAAAAAAACCCCCACTAAATTACACAAAATAAAAAAACGAAATTATCAAAAATAAAAATGAATTACTGCTAATCTAATAGCCCTATCAAAATAAAAAAGCCCATAGCCTACACTAAACTGCCAATAGCCCTTAAAAGGGCCTTTTGCGGGGCATTGCCCCAAAGAAATCAGCTCTTTTACATAGCAAATAAAAATACAAACATCCCCCCAACAGTAAAACCCACCACCAACACAACCAAACCCCCCAAATAAAATTCTATCTAAATAAACCTAAGCTAACCATTGCCCTGAAAAGGGCATTTGGATGGGCATTGCCCTTAAAAGGGCATTTACCTCTTTTACGGTGTTCAAACCCTAAGCTTAAAATAAAACCCACCCAATAAACCCTTAAAAAAACCTAACACTAACCCCCGACGATCCACTTACAGTTTTCGAAGACCGGACATCCATCCTCATTTAGGCATCAGAAGTCTTCATCCAGATGGCAACTTCTATCTTTATCCATCTGGCGAGGAGCGGGTCCATCTTCAAGACATCCGGCGCAGAACATCCTCTTCTGATCGTCACTGGAAAATTAAGTTCACTTTAAGTGACGTCATCCAAGATGGCGTCCCTTGCAACAGCATATAGGATTTTTTCCACTTTAATTCCTATTGGCTGATAGAATTCTATCAGCCAATCGGAATGTAAGGGACGCCATCTTGGATGACGTCACTTAAAGTGAACTTTATTTTCCAGCGCCGATCGGAAGAAGAGGATGCTCTGCGTCGGATGTCTTGAAGATGGACACGCTCCACGCTGGATGTCTTGAAGATAGAAGATGCCGCCTGGATGAAAACTTTTGCCCGCTTGGATGAGGACTTCTGCCGGCTTGGATGAAGACTTCTGCCGCCTGGATGAAGATGGATGTCCGGTCTTCAAAAACTGTAAGTGGATCTTTGGGGGTTAGAGTTAATTTTTTTTAAGGGTTTATTGGGTGGATTTTATTTTTAGCTTAGGGTTTGGGCACCGTAAAAGAGCTAAATGCCCTTTTAAGGGCAATGCCCATCCAAATGCCCTTTTCAGGACAATGGTTATCTTAGGTTTATTTAGATAGAATTTTTTGAGGGGGGTTGGTTGTGTGGGTGGTGAGTTTTACTGTTGGGGGGTGTTTGTATTTTTTTTTTACAGGTAGAACAGCTGATTTCTTTGGGCAATGCCCCACAAAAGGCCCTTTTAAGGGCCATTGGCAGTTTAGTGTAGGCTAGGGGTGTTTTTATTTTGGGGGGCTTTTTTATTTTGATAGGGCTATTAGATTAGGAGTAATTCGTTTTTATTTTTGATAATTTCGTTTTTTATTTGGTGTAATTTAGTGTTGTTTTTTTTAATTTAGATAATTGTATTTTATTAATTTATTTTATTTTATTTTATTGCAATGTTAGGTTTTAGTGTAAGGCAGATTAGGTTTTATTTTACAGGTAACTTTCGGCTAGATTACGAGTTTTTGTCGGTAAGGCTTGCAGGGCTAACAAGCCTTTTTTCCCACCGCTCACTTAAGACAACGCTAGTATTACAGGTTTTTTTAAACCTGGCGTTAGCCGCAAAATTTAGCTCCACATCTCACCTCAATACCAGCGTTGCTTAAGTCAGCGGTGAGCTGGCTGAACGTGCTTGTGCACGATTTCCCCTTAGGAAACAATGGGGCTGAGCTGGCTGAAAAAAAAATCTGCAAAAAAGCAGCGTCCAGCTCCTAACGCAGCCCCATTGTTTCCTATGGGGAAATTAATTATTTTTTTTTAAATTCTTTTTTATTAAAGAGACACAGGTACAAATAATTAAGTAGACATACTGATAGGTAGGGTTACAGTGACATTACAATTCAAATGAAGGAATTGGCACAGCATGTTGTATGACAATATCATCATAGTAATGGTACACTTGCTATCGCAAAATACATAGAAATGTCAACTACCTGTCATAAAGCAAAGTACGTAAGAAATCTACAGTTATGAGACCAAAACAGTATTATGGTATGGAGTAGTACATATAACAAGGGGCATAGCAAAATTGATTGACTATCATCCATATTGCACCTGCACCTCTTGGATTTTATTTTTAATACGGTAACACAAAACACAACAAACAACGCAAAACGATAACACAAAACACAACAAACAACCCAAAACAATAAAATAAAACTTCCCTTTCTTTCTGACCATCTCCCCCAGCCCTGCAATCCTTCCTCATAAGTGAGAGGGCGGTTTACCTTAGTGAGAGAATATGTAAGTATTCATGCAGATCTTTATGAAGATATATATAAGTTAAGAGTGGAGAGATTATAGTAAACTGCTATAGCAAACCACGTTTCCAGTTATGAGATAATAGATCCCTTTAGTTGCTCTGTGTTAACAAAAATGGAGACATGTAGAAAAGATATGCATTTTGCAGAGTAATAGTATTACACGCAAGAAGTATCAGACTCATCTCCTAATGTGTTCAATACCTGAAGAAGCAATCAAATAGATGGAGCCTTTAAGACAATGTATGGTTTGGAGGATGAAGGATTACAGGAGTAGCTAGGATCAGATAGTGGGCATGTGGAGTTCCATACAACAGTATATTTTCACTAAAAAGATGGGTACCTTCATTATATATGTGAAGCTAGGAGTGTCATGAGAGGATGCAATCCTATATAGAGACTTAGGAAAACAGGAGTAAACATTTGCTGACTGTTTATGCACAGGTTGATACAGAATATGCAACTTTCAGTTGTAGATTAAATGGTGACCGTTTGTGGGGTGCTTGCACACAACGCTGTTTTTTTTTCTCCTTATAACCTTAATAAACAAGGTACAAAGGAGAGGGGGGTGGAGGGCTCGCGGGATTGGGATAAGTAAAAATATTAAACTAGAAGAGTTACTATATGGGGAACAAAATGGAGTCTGAGATAATCAGACAATTACAGGAAATGGGAAATCTTTAGGGAATTCCATATATATTACACAAGAAGCCTGCAAGCTGAACTTAAAACTTTAGATATGATTTTAGGAGTAATTGCAAGCCCTTTTATATAAATCATATTATGTAAAAACCGACTGAGGGTTAGTTCCAGCGAGGTACACCAAAAGTAGCATATACCAGTAATTAAAAGGCAACATCGGTGCTACGTTGTAAATATCCAAGAGCTAATAATGTACACTTATGAGGGCTTCATAGGATTGGATATAGTTGTGTGTTTGAAAAAGTTGGTAGGGTTGATACTTGCAGTTTTTATTTTTGGTGTTAAAATGATTGTTGTATCTAAGGTAGATTTGTAAGTGCAGTAGTCAGATGGGCACCTTCTGTTGCTGTGGGCAGTATATGGCCTAGCATCTCAACACACTATTTATATTAGATATTAAGAGAGAATTGCAAGTTGAAGTAAGTGAGTCAGTATCTCAGAATCTAAGAACCAGGCATCTGTGTGTGAGTTTGTCTGAAAGATAAATTGTTACTCCATTTACCAGATGCAAAAAGCAGATATCTAAGCAAAACGCAATCAGATATGAAAAATGTATGTGTCAAGGCAGGGGAACTTTAGTTTGGGAAGTCTAGTGTGGAGAGCTATGTGCCACGCTTATACAATATGCAGGGTTGAATTATGCAATTAGAGATTGCTAACAAATCGCTAACAATAGTTTAAATAAATATTTAACACCAGCATGTCTTATGAATAATAATACTAGAAAAGAGAAACACTTATGACCACATGTTGTTTCTCAATGACCAGCAGAGTTTTGAGGCAATAGAGCGGCTGTTTGTCTTTTGTTGTAGATATAAGGTTACTGTTCAACCAACGCCCGTGTCCACTCGGGCCTGCCACCAGCCTCTCATACAGTTGCTGCGCTACAGCCACTACTGGTGTCGGCTACAACACTCAATTAATATCTCTTGCAGCTTCGGGTAGTCAGGCAGGGTGAGTTCTTGTGTCCACAGGTAGGTCGGTGGGACCGTTTCTCTGGAGTGGGAAAGCAGGTGCAGATCAGAGGAAGCATGGCAGTATTCACACAAACAAACAAACAAACCAGGGGGGATAGCCAAACATGTTAACTAGAAAATTAAGAGTGTTATACAGTGGAGACAGTCAGCCTAGCCAATGCCTCTAACCAGACAAAGCTCACTTTGCTTCCTCCTGTAATCAATAGCGGCTTCGCAACCGGTCAGGTCGCCCTCCTGAAGGCTGAGTCCGTTGCGGGACTCGCCGGGGCTGGTGATCTTAGATGTGTAAAACAGGTCCGGCGGCCATCTTGCCTGATATGCAAAGGAAGGGATCTCAGTAGGAAATTGATATGTCAGGAAATTCTGCAGTACATCTGACACAGCCGGCACCTCGACGTCTCGCCTCTCTGCATAAAGAGAAAGAGCCTGTTTCCCCAATGGAGCGCTCCCAAGATTAGGCGTAGCAAGCCCCTCAAACCCAGCGGGCTCTATGGCAGATTGTAGTGGAGGTAAGCAGTTTTCTCTCTCACCGGGCGAGTTCCCCAGGCAAATATGAGAAAGGAAGCGTTGGGCCATCAGATAAGGCAGTCTCCTTCAGGTCCTGCAACTCGGGTAGTGTGGAGCATTCCTGCGAGCGGGTGGAACCCATAGCACAGGGCTTCCCCATCACCAGAACCTCCTCCTGCAATTTCTCATAGCTTTTGACCAAGCGCTCCAGTGCAGGCTGGAAAATTAGTTTTATCTGTGTAAAAAGGTCGTGTTCTGTGCCCATCATGCAGAACGTGGTATTTAGTGGATCCAATAGCGGTGCCCACTGCTCCATTACAATGCAAAAGTTATTATATACAATGTGGCGGCAGAAGACTCGCCACTGCGCCAAAATGGCTTTTCCTTTCAATATGCCTTCCGTGGGAGAGAAGGTGGTAGTTCCTCTATCCACAGTGATTCTCGGACACACAGAGCTGTCAAGAGAGGCGTGGATGGCAATGAATCCTGGCTGCAAAAGGATTTTTCTTACACTCGGGAAATTAATTTTATGTCTACACCTAACACCCTAACATGAACACAGAGTCTAAACACCCCTAATCTTACACTTATTAACCCCTAATCTGCCGCCCCTGCTATCGCTGACACCTACATTATATTATTAACCCCTAATCTGCCGCTCTGGACACCGCCACCACCTACATTATCCCTGTGAACCCCTAATCTACTGCCCCCAACATCGCCGACACCTACATTATATTTATTAACCCCTAATCTTCCGACCCCAATGTCGCCGCTACTATATTAAATTTATTAACCCCCAATGTCGCCGCTACTATATTAAATTTATCTAACCCTAAGTCTAACCCCCCCTAACTTAAATATAATTTAAATTAAACAAAATAAATTTAACATAATTAAATAAATTAATCCTATTTAAAACTAAATACTTACCGATAAAATAAACCCTAAGATAGCTACAATATAACTAATAGTTACATTGTAGCTAGCTTAGGATTTATATTTATTTTACATTCAACTTTGTATTTATTTTAACTATGTACGATAGTTATTAAATAGTTATTAACTATTTAATAACTACCTAGCTAAAATAAGTACAAAATTACCTGTAAAACAAACCTTAACCTAAGTTACAATTACACCTAACACTACACTATCATTAAATAAATTACCTAAACTACCTGCAATTAAATACAATTAAATTAAATAAATTAAATTACAGGAAAAAAAAAGAATTACAAGAATTTTAAACTAATTACACCTAATCTAATCCCCCTAATAAAATAAAAAAGCCCCTCAAAATAATAAAATTCCCTACCCTATACTAAATTACAAATAGCCCTTAAAAGGGCCTTTTGCGGGGCATTGCCCCAAAGTAATCAGCTCTTTCACCTGCAAAAAAAATACAATACCCCCCAACATTAAAACCCACCACCCACACACCCAACCCTACTCTAAAACCCACCCAATCCCCCCTTAAAAAAACCTAACACTACCCCCCTGAAGATCTCCCTACCTTGAGCGGTCTTCACCCAGCCGGGCACAAGTGGACCTCCAGAGGGGCAGAAGTCTTCATCCGATCCGGGCAGAAGAGGTCCTCCAAGCGGCAGAAGCCTTCATCCAAGAGGCATCTTCTATCTTCATCCATCCGGAGCAAAGCGGGTCCATCTTCAATCCAGCCGACGTGGAGCCATCCACTTCAAACGACGTCCTAACGAAGAATGAAGGTTCCTTTAAATGACATCATCCAAGATGGCGTCCCTTGAATTCCGATTGGCTGATAGGATTCTATAAGCCAATCGGAATTAAGGTAGGAAAAATCCTATTGGCTGATTGGATCAGCCAATAGGATTGAGCTTGCATTCTATTGGCTGATTGGAACAGCCAATAGAATGCGAGCTCAATCCTATTGGCTGATTCAATCAGCCAATAGGATTGAACTTCAATCCTATTGGCTGATTGGATCAGCCAATAGGATTTTTCCTACCTTAATTCCGATTGGCTGATAGAATCCTATCAGCCAATCGGAATTCAAGGGACGCCATCTTGGATGACGTCATTTAAAGGAACCTTCATTCAGTGTTAGGACGTCGTTTGAAGAGGATGGCTCCGCGTCGGCTGGATTGAAGATGGACCCGCTCCGGAAGATAGAAGATGCCGCTTGGATGAAGACTTCTGCTGCTTGGAGGACCTCTTCTGCCCGGATCGGATGAAGACTTCTGCCCCTCTGGAGGTCCACTTATGCCCGGCTGGGTGAAGACGGCTCAAGGTAGGGAGATCTTCAGGGGGGTAGTGTTAGGTTTTTTTAAGGGGGGATTGGGTGGGTATTAGAGTAGGGTTGGGTGTGTGGGAGGTGGGTTTTAATGTTGGGGGGGTATTGTATTTTTTTTACAGGTGACAGAGCTGATTACTTTGGGGCAATGCCCCGCAAAAGGCCCTTTTAAGGGCTATTTGTAATTTAGTATAGGGTAGGGAATTTTATTATTTTGGGGGGCTTTTTTATTTTATTAGGGGGATTAGATTAGGTGTAATTAGTTTAAAATTCTTGTAATTCTTTTTTTTTTTTTCCTGTAATTTAGTGTTTTTTTTCTCGTAATTTAGTTTATTTAATTTAATTGTATTTAATTGCAGGTAGTTTAGGTAATTTATTTAATGATAGTGTAATGTTAGGTGTAATTGTAACTTAGGTTAGGGTTTATTTTACAGGTAATTTTGTACTTATTTTAGCTAGGTAATTATTAAATAGTTAATAACTATTTAATAACTATTGTACTTAGTTAAAATAAATACAAAGTTGCCTGTAAAATAAATATAAATCCTAAACTAGCTACAATGTAACTATTAGTTATATTGTAGCTAGCTTAGGGTTTATTTTATAGGTAAGTATTTAGTTTTAAATAGGATTAATTTATTTAATTATGTTAAATTTATTTTGTTTAATTTAAATTATATTTAAGTTAGGGGGGGTTAGGGTTAGGTTTAGGGGTTAATACCTTTAATATAGTAGCGGCGACATTGGGGGTGGCAGATTAGGGGTTAATAAATGTAAGTAGGTGTTGGCGATGTTAGGGACGGCAGATTAGGGGTTAATAAAATTTAACTAGTGTTTGCGAGGCGGGAGTGCGGCGGTTTAGGGGTTAATACATTTATTAATGTGGCGGCGATGTCCAGTCGTCAGATTAGGGGTTAATATATTTAAGTGTTTCCGATGTGTGTGTGTGGGGGGGCTCGGTTTAGGGGTTAATAGGTAGTTTATGGGTGTTAGTGTACTTTTAGCACTTTAGTTAAGAGTTTTATGTTCTGGCGTTAGCCCAAAAAACTCTTAACTACTGACTTTTAAATGCGGTAGAAGACTTGACAGGAGAGGGTCCACCGCTCACTTTTTCCAAGACTTGTAATACCAGCATTAGGCAAATCCCATTAAAAAGATAGGATACGCAATTGACGTAAGGGGATTTGCGGTAGCCTCGAGTCGCGGAAGAAAAGTGTGCAGTACACCTGTACATGTCAGACTCGTAATACCAGCGTTAGGAAAAAAGCAGCGTTGGGACCTTTGAACGTTGCTTTTTAAGGCTAACGCAAGACTCCTAATCTAGGCATTTGTATTTATTTTAAATAGATAGGTAGCTAGTAAATAGTTAATAACTATTTAATGACTAGTCTACCTAGTTAAAATAAATGCAAACTTACCTGTGAAATAAAAATAAAACCTAAGATAGATACAATATAACTATTAGTTATTTTGCAGCTAGCTTAGGTTTAATTTTATAGGTAAGTATGTATTTAGTTTTAATTAAGAATTATTTAGGTAATAATTGTAAGGTTTATTTATATTTATTTTAATTATATTTAAGTTAGGGAGTGTTATGCTTAGGGTTACGTTAGGGTTAGGTTTAGGGGTTAATATATTTATGTAGTGTTAGTGATGTGGGAGGCCAGAGGTTTAGGGATTAATAACTTTAGTATAGTGGTGGCGACATTGGCGGCAGCAGATTAGGGGCTAATAAGTGTAGGTAGGTGGCAGCGATGTTAGGGCCAGCAGATTAGGGGTTAATAAATTTATGTAGGTGGCGGCGATGTTGGGGGCGGCAAGATTAGGGGTTAATAACATTATGTAGGTGGCGGCGATGTTGGGGCAGCAAATTAGGGGTTAATAACTGTAATGTAGGTGGTGGCGATGTTAGGGGCGGCAGATTAGGGGTTAATAAATTTATGTAGGCGACAGCAATGTTGGGGGCGGCAGATTAGGGGTTAATAACATTATGTAGGTTGCGGCAACGTCGGAGGCGGCAGATTAGGGTTGATTAGACGTGGTTTTTATGTTAGGGTGTTAGGTTCAAACATGACTTTTTCTTTCCCCATAGACATTAATGGGGCTGCGTTACGAAGCTTTTGTTTCCGCGATGGCAGGTGTTTTTTTTTTTTTGCCGGCTCTCCCCATTGATGTCTATGGGGAAATTGTGCACGAGCACGTCAAAGCAGCGCTTGTATTTGGGTGAGGTATGGAGCTCAACGCAACCATATCGCCCGCGCAAGCTGTTTTTTTTTTTTAACCTGTAATAGCAGCGCTATAGGGAGGTGAAATACTGCCGCTTTTGTGGTGGTCGTTAATTTCCCTGTAGCGCTCAAAACTTGTAATCTAGCTGAATGTTCCTTCTCATTTCCACCAAATGTTGTGCAGTGTAAAAATGGGTTTTATGCCAGGGGAGGAATCCCTAGGTTCCAAAAATAGCATCCATATGGAACTCAGGGTACCCCTACATAAAGAGGCACTCTTTTGCAATCACTCCATCAACGCTCAAAGTAGTTTGTGAGTATTTCATGTGACCATTCCATATAATAGATTTATGGTCCCCATAGTAATTCTACCTGGGAACACTGGGAATTCTTCAACGGTATTGTTAAAACCTAATAACATTCAAACACCCACCAAACAACCGATACATCTGCAGCTAGACCCTGAAATATTACCTTCAAAATCAATAAACAACTTATTTGTAGACTGCACAACTATACTAGCTTCTTTCTTGCTCCCGTTTACATTTCCTTCCTCAGAGGTAAACTTTTGGGAATTTTTTCTTGTGGAACCTCTATTCCCCAAAATATGGAACACCAAGGCTTCTGGGCCTTTATCAGATTTAAACAAGGCAAGCTACACAATGCCTAAATGACTTGAGCTGTGATGTTAAAAGCAACCAAGCAATGGCAGTTAGCAGATTATTGTAGCACAGATAAAGTTTTTCCCCCACAAATAATGTAATTCTGTAGCAGGAAGATAGGTTTATGTAATAGGTTGATGGAAGTCAGAAATATTAGTCACTTGACAGGAAACATGAAATATTTTATTTGGACAGAAATGTATACAGATTATCCTAACTATGACATCTGAGAATTATAATCACCGTTTCCTGTCTAATTTACACTGGTCTTTTTAATGCTGAAATTTAAATTCGTATCCCTTGGCCAAAAGTTATAATAGTTACAATAATTAACAATATTCTAATATTGGCAATGAGTTTAATTCAACTTTGGGCAACCAACATGTTAACTCTTTCCTTATCCATAAGTAGAGAAATAACGAAGGTTGATTTATTAAACAGAAATGAAACTGCAAAAGGGAACATAATCAAATGCAAAAGAACATTTTCTTCTTGTTCTATTGCTTTTCTATAACTATGTGTTCAACCCCAGTAAAGGTTCTAAACACATAGTTAAATCAGCTCTAGAGAGGCATCACTGCTGACTTGGAGCTAAACCCAGCCACTGAGCCAATCAAAGGCGGCTTATGTAGCCACCAATTACTGGATGTGTTTAACTCAGTATGGCAGTGTTTTTCTAATCTGGGCCTTAACAGACATGCCAACCTGCAAAAACTCATTTCAGGGAGGTGGGTTCACCAGCTACTGCGCCACCACCACCCCTCACAGTTATATATTGGACACCTTGAAACCCTAAGTCAGATACAGACTTATCATTAAAGTAGCTTCCCACTAAAGTCACATTTAAAAAAGGTAGCTTTATTGCACAACCACATACAACAAAACTATTTTCCAGTGATCTTACGCTTGTTGAATGCTTAAATATTTTAGTACACAAAGTTTAATTACGTGCAGTAAATAAGGAAATATTTGTGTTTTTATTTTATTAAAATCAGTGGGGGCTTTTTGGTTACTGATGCATGCTTTGAGGGTTCTATAACGTCCCAGCAACTAAAGGCATTCCTTCAAGAAACACCTTTGCGGATTTGGGCCACATTGGATTGTGGTACTTGGAGTTTCAGGGAGATTGCATTCCATTTGCTGGCATCAGGGAGCCGCTAATACAATCAGGGAGACTCCCTGAACTTCAGGGAGAGTTGGGATGTCTGCCTTAACCACCTTAGAATATTTTAATATTGCAGCATTATTTCTCTTGATGTAGTTACATTGACATGACATTATTTTTAATACCAGTGATACTGTTGCAGACTTATGTATAGGGTTGCCACCTTTATTCCAGGCCAAACCCGAACACTCTCGCACCGTGCACAGCAAAGCAAATATTTGTTTGCATAAATAGCACATAAACACTAACCCGCATATAGATCTTCACACTCTCACACATACTCACACACATTCACACACTCACACACACTCACACACATACTCACACACTCACACACATTCACACACTCCACACTCACATGCTAACACACACAGACACACACACAAAGACACTAAAGCTCTCACACACTAATACATATTCTTTCACATTCATATACACCCACTCTTTCACACACAGACTCACACACACACACAGAAAGACACTGACAAACACAAGACACACTCTCTCACACACAAAGACACGTACACACATTGACACACTCCCACACTTAGACACACTACTACACAAAGACACACATACACATGGAAGAGAGAGATAACTGTACTGTGCAGAATGTTGGAAATGGGCAATGTCATCTTTTTGGCTGTGGCTGTTTCCCTCCAAACCCTGACATTGGCATGGCCGGGCCTAACTCAGCTTAAAATCCGGGCACACAAGTGGAAGCTTAAACTGTCTGGATCATTCCTGGACAGGTGGCAACCCTACATTTGTACCACAATATTTCCAGCGGCAACAATGGGAACGGATATATATATATATATATATATTTTTTAAACGATCTTAAAGGAACAGTAAATGCTTTTGAATGGCAACATTTTTCTGCAGTCTTCAATAAATTAACATAACAGCAGAGTCTGAACTATATAAGAATAGATTAACACCTTGTTTGATTCAAATGGTTTTCAATGTTCAAATTCTACCCACCACATTCCTTATTTGGAGGAGCCAGGGCTTGCTTCTGTCATTTTGTTCCATTATTTGGCAGAAAGTACAAAATAAACGACAAATTAGGAACAGATATGTGGCAAGATTAGGTTAGTGAAGGCCACCATGTGGTCTTTTAGTTTTCAGGACTAGAAAATAAACAATTTCAGACTTAAATTATATTACAATCTCAAAATTTACTGTTTTACTGGTACATCCCATTAGTACATATCTATTGCAGATATGCAAATTATAGACTCCAGAATAGATTTCCTTTGGCAATGGTTGTTCTTCCTATGGTAACATAGATTTTGATATCAGATAAGAATAATATAGGCTCAATAAGTCTGGCCATATTTCCTTTAACCTTTAAATATAAAGGGACATGAAACTTAAAAGTTTTGTAATTTTCCTTATGGGCTTCAGACCCAGTTTGGCCTGGAGTTAACGGACTGTATTGTACAGCCGAGAAACAAATATCCCAGCACTCCAAGTAAAAAGTGAAAACACCCTTTTTAACAAAGTAAAAAAAAATGGTGATTGATGTAGCAGGGGCCTTGGTTTCCCCTCTTGTCCCTTTTGTTTTTATTGGGCTACCATTTACCATTTGTTTTTACTTTCTTAATAAAGGATTTGTTCACTTTTTACTAGGAGTGCCGGGATATCTGTTTATCTACTGCTAATTGCTCACGTCTGAACAGCGACGTGCTTTCTTTGTGCACCCTCATGACCTTCTCAGTCTCGCGATAGTGCAGAAGACCATCACGGCAAGTCTAGCTGGAGCATCCTACCCGCTCTCTGTGTGTCTCCCCTTGTTATTGTACAGCTGTCTGTGAGTGCTGATGAGTGCTGATTTGCATCTTCTGGGTATTAAACACCACAACTCCCTAAAGAGGCAACCCCAAAATATATGCACCCACGTGGCGCTTCTACACAACCCGCTGAAACCATTAAGGGATTAGTGATAGCGAGACACAACACCCACCACAAGCTTCAAACAAGTAATCTCCCTGAAGATAAACATACAGATAATGCCAGCTTATATATTATGGGATCATACGGATTAAAGAGCAAAGCAAATATAAATATAGCCAACTACCCAGCTACCAGGCACCAACACAGATACTGAAGGCAATAACCTTTAAAAGGAACAGGACATAAAAGCCACAGCACTGCGTTTTCAACCAAGAGTGTTAAAAATACACTGAGACGGACCGCAAGTTTGATATAGTCTCACTCTTTATCCTAGATAGAGGCATTAAGTTTTAGTTATTCTGATAATGACTTCCAGGAGACCTTCCAAAGTTCACAAAACAGCTAAGACATAAACTGCACCAAACACTAAGATGGATAACTATTTTAAGGCCTTAGAAGTGACAGCTGCCTGCACACCACTTTGTCATTTGACAGAGGTATCGGTTAACGCTGAAACTGCTGAAACACAAGAAACAGAAAAGAGCTCTTTAACTAAAGCAGACCTGCTTATTCTACCCTCGAAAGAGGACTTCAAAACTTTTATGATCCAAGTGGGCCAACTGATAAAGGACAGCGTCACAGAGGTGAAAAAGGAAATTTCAGACTTGGGACAAAGAGTGCTTCAGACAGAGGAACGTATGGATGAGCTAACATCCGAAACAACAGCAACGTATGAAGCAATTCAACAACAGAATACAACAATCATCCAACTGCAACAACAGATGGAAGATTTAGACAACAGGAATAGAAGGCAGAATCTCAGAATCAGGGGTATCCTTGAGAATATTCTGCTGGGACAACTGCCGACCTACATTCAACAACTTTTTAACTACATCTTAGAATCGGGTTTCAAGGAAGAGCAATAATCTTCAAATTCCAAAATAAAAGACTGCTCAAACCTTTGGGAAACCTCCTTGAACCTCTGAGAACATCATGTGGTTACCTATATCATTATAATATACTTCGTCCCACTAGAGGAACAGAAATGTATAGCCACTTTAACACCGTGCAAGACTACCCAATTGTAATGACCCAAATAACACTTATGATTGAGTGAACAAAAGTTATAATAAAGTCTCCTTATTTCTTGAATTTCTGTAAATATAGTTTGAACATTTAGCATTGCTGATATATATATATATATATATATATATATATATATTGTGTTCCTTACGAATTACCCCTTATATTATGACTTAACATAAGGGGATGTGAGTAAGGGTTTAATATTGATACAAAGCTTATATATTGCCATTCCTTTAAGCAACAAAGTAAACTTTAGTACTCAGTACAAGTATGACAAGATATATATAAACTAGTTAACATAGATTTATATGACATTGGTGATTCGTGTGTTAATTGCGCAGTAAATGTATATACAAGTAAGACTCTCTGCAGATTATAGCAAAAATATATCACAATGCAGTCTCAGTACAAACGCTGTACTTACGAGGAGAATGGAGGATGCGGTCTGAGATCGGTTGAGACCGGAAGCAGCTGATGGTGACGTCACCCGGTGTTCTGTGAGGCTGTCAGGTCCGGAGATAAAGCGTAGTAGCAGAGGTAACCGCACAGGAAGCAGGGAGAGTGTTGTCAGAAACACTGAGCAACAGGGTAGGCAGATACTGCAGGAGATATCCAGCTGAGGGTAATCCCTTAGTAGAAGGGGGAAGGTAACAGGTGAGTTCAGAAGCAGTGTAAGTCAGGCTGATACAAGGGTGTGACCAGAATACCAAGCAATGTATTCTGGGAGCACCTAGACTTTATAGGATTATGGGATAAATGTCTTAAAGGCACAGTACATTACAGATCACCCCTCCAAAGATGAACACCACTGGGGTTCATGGATGAGGACGTTCAGGATTCCGCCGATGAAATAAGGAAACCAAACGAGGAGCAGATAAATTCGAAGCCGGCTCCCAAGAATCGTCGTCAGAGGTGTATCCCTTCCAACGAATTAGATATTGTAATCTCCCAGACACCTTTCGGGAATCCAGGATACTCTGTACTTCAAATTCACGTTCTGGCTCAATGGGAGGTACCACAGGCAACTGATCCACCACTGTTCGTAATGATTTGTACGGTTTCAAGAGGGACACATGGAAAGTGGGGTGTATTTTATAGTGACTAGGCAGCTCCAAAGTTACAGCATTTTGATTGATCACTTTTTGCACAGGGAAAGGTCCTATGAAGAACCTATTAAATTTTTTCGAGGGAGCAGTCAAACGTAGGTGCTTTGTGGACAACCATACCAGATCTCCTGGTTTGTACTCGGGTGACGGTTGGCGCCGTAAATCATAAAACTTTTTCTGTCTGTCTTTTGATACCTTTATGTGATTTGCAGTTATAGTGAAGGTTTCAGCAATAGTATTAACCAAGTCATTAACGACTGGGGAACTATTTTCTCTTTGCTCAAGATAATTGAAAGTGGGATGAAACCCAAAGTTGGTAAAAAAAGGGGTACTTTTGGTTGAAGAGTTCAAGGAATTATTGTGAGCAAATTCTGCCAATGGCAGTAGATCTGCCCAATTATCTTGTTGTTGAGTGGAAAAACATCATGGTACTCTTCTAACCATTGATTTGTGCGCTCAGATTGGCCATTCGTCTGTGGATGGAAGGAGGTACTCAAGCGTCTAGTAATGTTTAATGTTCTACAAAGATCCTTCCATAAGTTTGAGGTAAATTGGGTTCCTCTGTCAGTTGTTATAGTCAGAGGTAACCCATGTAATTTGAAAACATTCTGAATGAACAAAGACGCAGTTTCCAAAGAAGTTGGTAACTTGTGGTACGGAATAAAATGGCACATCTTGGAAAAAAGATCTACCACTACTAAGATGGTATTGAAAGATTTAGATGGTGGTAGATCCACAATAAAATCAGCTGCTATATGCGTCCATGGCCTTTCTGGGATGGGCAAAGAAAGTAGCTGTCCATAAGGTTTTTGCCTATTAATTTTACATGTGGAACACGTTTCACAATGAGTGACATATTCTTGTACATCATTCCTCATTTTAGGCCACCAATAATTGCGTTTAATCAAATCATAAGTATGTTGTATACCCGGGTGACCTGATAACTGTGAGTCATGAAAGGTTTGTAGGATAGTTTGTCTTTTCTGTGGAGGAACGTATATGTTATCTCCATTGTAGTATAAACCATCTGTTTTTCTAATTAAATTATCCTTTGGATAGGTTACATCAAGAAGCTGTTCGCTTTTGAGTTGTAATTCTGCTGGAATTGTTACTCCAAGGCAAGGGGTAAAACATTCTCTTGGTATCACGGAACCAAATGAAGGTTTAATCTGAGGTTTTTCCATAAGTCTGGATAGAATGTCAGCTTTTTTATTTTTACTTGCAGGTCTATACGTGAGTATATACGAAAAGCGAGAGAAAAATAAACTCCAACGCACCTGCCGTGCTGTCAATGTCTTATGTGTCTTCAAGTATTGGAGGTTTCTGTGGTCTGTAAAAATTTGTATAGGATGTTCTGTACCCTCCAAAAGATGTCTCCATTGTTCTAGAGCTGACTTCATGGCTAACAATTCTTTTTCTCCTATATGATAGTTAAGTTCTGATGAAGTTAACACCCTAGAATAATATGCCACAGGGTGTATGGGAGCTGAGCTAGTTTCTTGTTGAGATAAAATTGCACCAATTGCATATTCAGAAGCATCTATTTCTAGAATATAGTGATATTTTGGATTAGGGTATTGCAGTATAGGTGCTGTGGTGAAACTATTTTTTAATGTTTGGAAAGCTTGATCAGCTTTTTGTGTCCAAAGGAAAGGTATAGTACTCTTAGTTAACGATGTTAGAGGTTTGGATATTGAAGCAAAGTTTTTAATAAATTTCCTATAGAAATTTGAGAAACCGAGAAATTTTTGAACATCTTTCTTGGTTTTAGGTGTTGGCCAGTCTTGGATAACCTGTACTTTTCCATTATCCATGGATATACCATCTGGTGTTATATGATAACCTAAGAAGGTTATATCCTGGCTATGGAAGATACATTTTTCAAGTTTGACATAGAGATGGTGAGCTTGTAATCTGGAAAGAACTTTCCTTACATGCATTACATGTTCCTGTAGGTTTGATGAATAAATTAAAATATCATCTAAATAAATCACAATGCAGATATCCAAAAGATCTCTAAAAATATCATTGATAAATCTCTGAAAGGTTGCGGGAGCATTACATAGCCCAAAGGGCATCACAGTATATTCATACAACCCATATCACGTTCTAAAAGCAGTGAGCCACTCATCTCCTGGTCTCATGCGAATAAGGTTGTACGCCCCTCTTAGATCTAACTTAGTATAGACAGTTGCTCCCTTCAACCTTTCAATCAGTTCAGGTATCAGGGGCAAGGGGTATCTATTTTTGACTGTTCTTTTATTAAGTTCCCTATAGTCTATTATAGGTCTTAAACTTTGATCTTTATTACGTACAAAGAACATCCCTGCTCCTGCAGGTGACGTCGAGGGACGTATAAACCCTTTACGCAAATTATCTGTCAGATATTTTTTTAGTTCCAATAATTCAGGTTCTGAGAGGGGGAAAATATGACCATAAGGTATGTCAGAACCTGGTATCAAATCTATTGGACAGTCATAAGATCGATTGGGAGGTAAATTATCTGCCTCCTTTTTACTAAAAAAAAGCTCAAAATCAGTGTATTCAGGTGGTATAGGATGTTCCGCCACCGTCATGATTGTAAAATTCTGGTTACAAGTGTTTTCACAGTATTCAGATTTAAATGTGACACTACTTGTTTGCCAGTTAATGGTAGGTTGATGCAATCTCAACCATTGTAATCCCAGAACCACTGGGAAAATAGGAGATGTTAAAACATCAAAAGAAATATATTCTTTATGGTAATCAGATATCATAAGTAAAGGTATTGTCTCATGTGTTATGGGACCTGATTCTAGATGATTGCCATCAATTAAACGTACTGACACAGGTGTAGTTTTTTTTAATTAAGGGTATTTTATTAATCTTAACTATATCAGAATCAATATATGACATGAAAGCTCCTGAGTCAATAACAGCGTCAAACGGATGCTGATGGTGTTCCCACTGTAGAAAAATAGGAAATTTTGTATAAGTCAATTTTTCATTAGGAAAAGAGAAAATCAATGTTGTGTCATGTCCCTTACCTTTCTTAGGTTTTTTAAGGACAGGACAACTTGAGACTTCATGCTCCTTGGAAGCGCAGTACAGGCATAGATGGTTTTCTTTTCTTCTTTGCTTTTCTTCAAATGATAGAGGGCCCCTTATTACCCCTATATCCATAGGCTCGTCACCTAGCCTTCCTGGAGTGGGGGTTGTGTGTGCATCTCTATGTCTGGTTGGATTATCTACAGTGTACCTTTCTCTTTTCCTTTCTCTTATCCTATGGTCTATTTTAATAGCTAAATGCATCAGCTGCTCCAAATCTTCTGGGATATCCATTCTGGCTAGTTCATCTTTAATGAGCTCAGAAAGTCCCAGTCTGAACTGATTTCTTAATGATATAAGATTCCATTCTGAATCTTTTTGCCAAATCTTAAATTCAGATTTCTTTCATGTAATTAGCAAGAGTCCATGAGCTAGTGACGTATGGGACATACATTCCTACCAGGAGGGGCAAAGTTTCCCAAACCTTAAAATGCCTATAAATACACCCCTCACCACACCCACAAATCAGTTTTACAAACTTCCTATGGAGGTGGTGAAGTAAGTTTGTGCTAGATTCTACGTTGATATGCTCTCCGCAGCAGGTTGGAGCCCGGTTTTCCTCTCAGCGTGCAGTGAATGTCAGAGGGATGTGAGGAGAGTATTGCCTATTTGAATGCAATGATCTCCTTCTACGGGGTCTATTTCATAGGTTCTCTGTTATCGGTCGTAGAGATTCATCTCTTACCTCCCTTTTCAGATCGACGATATACTCTTATATATATATACCATTACCTCTGCTGATTTTCGTTTCAGTACTGGTTTGGCTTTCTACAAACATGTAGATGAGTGTCCTGGGGTAAGTAAGTCTTATTTTCTGTGACACTCTAAGCTATGGTTGGGCACTTTTTTATAAAGTTCTAAATATATGTATTCAAACATTTATTTGCCTTGACTCAGGATGTTCAACATTCCTTATTTTCAGACAGTCAGTTTCATATTTGGGATAATGCATTTGAATCAATCATTTTTTCTTACCTTAAAAAATTTGACTTTTTCCCTGTGGGCTGTTAGGCTCGCGGGGGCTGAAAATGCTTCATTTTATTGCGTCATTCTTGGCGCTGACTTTTTTGGCGCAAAATTTTTTTTCTGTTTCCGGCGTCATACGTGTCGCCGGAAGTTGCGTCATTTTTGACGTTCTTTTGCGTCAAAAGTGTCGGCGTTCCGGATGTGGCGTCATTTTTGGTGCCAAAAGCATTTAGGCGCCAAATAATGTGGGCGTCTTATTTGGCGCTAAAAAAATATGGGCGTCACTTTTGTCTCCACATTATTTAAGTCTCATTATTTATTGCTTCTGGTTGCTAGAAGCTTGTTCACTGGCATTTTTTTCCCATTCCTGAAACTGTCATTTAAGGGATTTGATCAATTTTGCTTTATATGTTGTTTTTTCTATTACATATCGCAAGATGTTCCACGTTGCAACTGAGTCAGAAGATACTTCAGGAAAATCGCTGCCCGGTGCTGGAGCTACCAAAGCTAAGTGTATCACTTTGGTATCTGTTCCTTCAGCTGTTGTTTGTATTAAATGTTATGACAAACTTGTTAATGCAGATACAATTTCCTTTAGTACTGTTACATTACTTGTTGCTGCATCTAATACTCAGAGTGTTCCTGATAACATAAGAGATTTTGTTTCTAAATCCTTTAAGAAGGCTATGTCTGTTATTTCTCCTTCTAGTATACATAAAAGTCTTTTAAAACTTCTCTTTTTTCAGATGAATTTTTAAATGAACATCATCATTCTGATACTGATAATGGTTCTTCTGATTCAGAGGTTTCTGTCTCAGAGGTTGATGCTGATAAATCTTTGTATTTGTTCAAGATGGAATTTATTCGTTCTTTATTTAAAGAAGTATTAATTGCATTAGAAATAGAAGATTCTGGTCCTCTTGATACTAAAACTAAACGTTTAAATAAGGTTTTTAAATCTCCTGTAGTTATTCCAGAAGTGTTTCCTGTCCCTGATGCTATTTCTGAAGTAATTTCCAGGGAATGGAATAATTTGGGTAATTCATTTACTCCTTTTAAAATGTTTTAAGCAATTATATCCTGTGCCATCTGACAGATTAGAGTTTGGGACAAAATCCCTAAGGTTAATGGGGCTGTCTCTACTCCTGCTATATTTTTAGCGGATGTTGCTGCAGCTTCAACTTTTTGGTTAGAAGCTTTAGCGCAACAAGTAACAGATCATAATTCTCATAGCATTTTTATTCTATAACATGCTAATTATTTTATTTGTGATGCCATCTTTGATATCATTAGAATTGATGTCAGGTATATGTCTCTAACTATTTTAGCTAGAAGAGCTTTATGGCTTAAAACTTGGAATGCTGATATGTCTTCTAAGTCAACTTTGCTATCCCTTTCTTTCCAGGGTAATAAATTATTCGGTTCTCAGTTGGATTCTTTTATCTCAACTGTTACTGGAAGGAAGGGAACTTTTTTACCACAGGATAAAAAATCTGAGGTAAATTTAGGTCTAATAATTGTTTTCGTTCCTTTCATCACAACAAGGAACAAAAGCCTGATCCTTCATCCTCAGGAGCGGTATCAGTTTGGAAACCTTCTTCACTTTGGAATATATCCAAGCCTTATAGAAACCCAAAGCCAGCTCCTAAGTTCCCATGAAGGTGCGGCCCTCATTCCGGCTCAGCTGGTATGGGGCAGTTTACGTTCTTTTCAAAGAAATTTGGATCAATTCCGTTCACAATCTCTGGTTTCAGAACATTGTTTCAGAAGGGTACAGAATTGGCTTCAAGTTAAGGCCTCCTGCAAAGAGATTTTTTTTTTCTTTCCCGTGTCCCAGTAAACCCAGCAAAGGCTCAAGCATTTCTGAAATGTGTTTCAGATCTAGAGTTGGCTGGAGTAATTATGCCAGTTCCAGTTCTGGAACAGGGGCTGGGGTTTTATTCTATCTCTTCATTGTACCAAAGAAGGTCAATTCCTTCAGACCAGTTCCGGATCTATCAATATTGAATCGTTATGTAAGGATACCAACATTCAAGATGGTAGCTGTAAGGACTATCCTGCCTTTTGTTCAGCAAGGGCATTATATGTCTACAATAGATTTACAGGATGCATATCTGCATATTCCGATTCATCCAGATCACTTTTAGTTTCTGAGATTCTCTTTTTTAGACAAGCATTACCAGTTTTGTGGCTCTACCGTTTGGCTTAGCATCAGCTCCAAGAATTTTTACAAAGGTTCTCGGTGCCCTTCTGTCTGTATTCAGAGAACAGGGTATTGGTATTTCCTTATTTGGACGATATCTTGGTACTTGCTCAGTCTTCACATTTAACAGAATCTCATACGAATCGACTTGTGTTGTTTCTTCAAGATCATGGTTGGAGGATCAATTTACCAAAAAGTTCATTGATTCCTCAGACAAGGGTAACCTTTTTAGGTTTCCAGGTAGATTCAGTGTCTATGACTCTGTCTTTGTCAGACAAGTGAAGTCTAACATTGATATCAGCTTGTCAAAACCTTCAGTCACAATCATTCCCTTTGGTAGCCTTATGCATGGAAATTTTAGGTCTTATGACTGCTGCATCGGACGCGATCTCCTTTGCTCATTTTCACATGCGACCTCTTCAGCTCTGTATGCTGAACCAATGGTGCAGGGATTACACAAAGATATCTCAATTAATATCTTTAAAACCGATTGTACGACACTCTCTGACGTGGTGGACAGATCACCATCGTTTAGTTCAGGGGGCTTCTTTTGTTCTTCCGACCTGGACTGTAATTTCATCAGATGCAAGTCTTACAGGTTGGGGAGCTGTGTGGGGGTCTCTGACAGCACAAGGGGTTTAGGAATCTCAGGAGGTGAGATTACCGATCAATATTTTGGAACTCCGTGCAATTTTCAGAGCTCTTCAGTCTTGGCCTCTTCTGAAGAGAGAATCGTTCATTTGTTTTCAGACAGACAATGTCACAACTGTGGCATACATCAATCATCAAGGAGGGACTCACAGTCCTCTGGCTATGAAAGAAGTATCTCGAATTCTGGTTTGGGCGGAATCCAGCTCCTGTCTAATCTCTGCGGTTCATATTCCAGGAATAGACAATTGGGAAGCGGATTATCTCAGTCGCCAAACGTTGCATCCGGGCGAATGGTCTCTTCACCCAGAGGTATTTCTTCAGATTTTTCAAATGTGGGAACTTCCAGAAATAGATCTGATGGCTTCTCATCTAAACAAGAAACTTCCCAGGTATCTGTCCAGATCCAGGGATCCTCAGGCGGAGGCAGTGGATGCATTGTCACTTCCTTGGAAGTATCATCCTGCCTATATCTTTCCGCCTCTAGTTCTTCTTCCAAGAGTAATCTCCAAGATTCTGAAGGAATGCTCGTTTGTTCTGCTGGTAGCTCCAGCATGGACGGATTCTTTTTCGGATGGCCTCTTGCCAACCGTGGGCTCTTCCGTTAAGACCAGACCTTCTGTTGCAAGGTCCTTTTTTCCATCAGGATCTCAAATCTTTAAATTTAAGGGTATGGAGATTGAACGCTTGATTCTTGGTCAAAGAGGTTTCTCTGACTCTGTGATTAATACTATGTTACAGGCTCGTAAATCTGTATCTAGAGAGATATATTATAGAGTCTGGAAGACTTATATTTCTTAGTGTCTTCTCATCATTTTTCCTGGCATTCTTTTAGAATTCCAAAAAATTTTTTACAGTTTCTTCAGGATGGTTTAGATAAAGGTTTGTCCGCAAGTTCCTTGACAGGACAAATCTCTGCCCTTTCTGTTCTTTTTCACAGAAAGATTGCTAATCTTCCTGATATTCATTGTTTTGTAAAAGACTTGGTTCGTATAAAACCTGTCATTCAGTCAATTTCTCCTCCTTGGAGTTTGAATTTGGTTCTGGGGGCTCTTCTAGCTCCTCCTTTTGAACCCATGCATTCATTTGGACATTAAACTTCTTTCTTGGAAAGTTTTGTTTCTTTTGGCTATCTCTTCTGCCAGAAGAGTCTCTGAATTATCTGCTCTTTTCTTGTGAGTCTCCTTTTCTGATTTTTCATCAGGATAAGGCGGTGTTGCGAACTTCTTTTGAATTTTTTCCTAAGGTTGTGTATTCTAACAACATTAGTAGAGAAATTGTGGTTCCTTCATTATGTCCTAATCCTAAGAATTCTAAGGAGAAATCATTGCATTCTTTGGATGTTGTTAGAGCTTTGTAATATTATGTTGAAGCTACTAAGTCTTTCCGAAAGACTTCTAGTCTATTTTTCATCTTTTCTGGTTCTAGAAAAAGCCAGAAAGCTTCTGCCATTTCCTTGGCATCTTGGTTGAAATCTTTAATTCATCATGCCTATGTTGAGTCGGGTAAAACTCCGCCTCAAAGGATTACAGCTCATTCTACTAGGTCAGTTTCTACTTCCTGGACGTTTAGGAATGAAGCTTCGGTTGATCAGATTTGCAAAGCAGCAACTTGGTCCTCTTTGCATACTTTTACTAAATTCTACCATTTTGATGTGTTTTCTTCTTCTGAAGCAGTTTTTGGTAGAAAAGTACTTCAGGCAGCGGTTTCAGTTTGAATCTTCTGCTTCTGTTTTCATTAAACTTTATTTTGGGTGTGGATTATTTTCAGCAGGAATTGGCTGTCTTTATTTTATCCCTCCCTCTCTAGTGACTCTTGCGTGGAAAGATCCACATCTTGGGTAGTCATTATCCCATACGTCACTAGCTCATGGACTCTTGCTAATTACATGAAAGAAAACATAATTTATGTAAGAACTTACCTGATAAATTCATTTCTTTCATATTAGCAAGAGTCCATGAGGCCCACCCTTTTTGTGGTGGTTATGATTTTTTTGTATAAAGCACAATTATTCCAATTCCTTATTTTATATGCTTTCGCACTTTTTTCTTATCACCCCACTTCTTGGCTATTCGTTAAACTGATTTGTGGGTGTGGTGAGGGGTGTATTTATAGTCATTTTAAGGTTTGGGAAACTTTGCCCCTCCTGGTAGGAATGTATGTCCCATACGTCACTAGCTCATGGACTCTTGCTAATATGAAAGAAATGAATTTATCAGGTAAGTTCTTACATAAATTATGTTATATAGTCTTCTACAGCTCTTTTGTTTTGTTTTAATGCTCTCAATTTTGTGTCTGCAGTGAGCTGTCTGTGTGGATCCTCATACAGAGTAGATAAGGCTTTAAAGAATTCATTTGAAGAATTTAGTATAATATCATTCTGTTCATATAAACTGTCTGCCCATGCTCTGGGCTCTCCTCTTAAAGGGCCATAATACCCAAATGTTTAAACACTTGAAAGTTATGCAGCATAGCTGTAAAAAGCTGATTAGAAAATATCACTTGAACATCTCTATGTAAAAAAGAAAGATATTTTACCTCAAAAGTTCCTCAGTAGCCACCTCCCATTGTAAAGGATTTCTAAGCAGCATTTTAGTGTGTTTGTCCTGGGACATCTGAAGGGACTAGCATCGTGCACTCTCATATTATTTCACCAATCAGGTAAAGGAAGCTTACTATGAAATCTCATGAGAGCTAAGTCAAATCTCATGAAATCACAGTAAGAGTTCATGACCTCAGCACTGCTGATGCTGATTGGCTGCTGTTCATTTCTTCATTTTTTTAATTTTTTTTACCTGCAGCTGGGAGCAGCTGAGTATAACTTTTTACACAGAACTTACTCTGCTGAGCTGAGGAGATTGTGAGGTAAAATATCTTCCTTTTTTACATAGAGATGCTCAGGTGATATTTTCCTGTCAGCTTTTTACAGTTATACTGCATCAGTTTCAAGTGATTTAGCATATGAGTATTATGTCCCTTTAAGTAAGAAATAATTGTTAAAACCTTGGTTCTTTCATTTTGAAATGTTTTAGGTTTCAAGGAAAAAAAAAGCGTGCAAGAGTTATAAAACTGTCTGTATTGCTGTCTATTCCCTGAGAATATATCAAGAGGACTGACAGGAGGCTCTGGAATTGTTTCAGAGTGAGGTTGCATTTTATTCAAACCTTCAGTAATTATTCCCTTAAGTGTTTGATTCTCAACTTGCAATTCTCTCAGCCCTTGACTAAGCTGATCTACTCTTTGTCCTAAATTTAGTACTTGGTTATATAGCTCCTGGGGATCCATCATTCTTTTTTATAGGCTTGGTATTTCCTGTAATGACCCAAATAACACTTATATTTGAGTGAACAAAAGTTATAATAAAGTCTCCTTATTTCTTGAATTTCTGTAAATATAGTTTGAACATTTAGCATTGCTGATATATATATATATATATATATATATATATATATATATATATATATATATATATATATATATATATATGTTGTGTTCCTTACAAATTACCCCTTATATTATGACTTAACATAAGGGGATGTGAGTAAGGGTTTAATATTGATACAAAGCTTATATATTGCCATTCCTTTAAGCAACAAAGTAAACTTTAGTACTCAGTACAAGTATGACAAGATATATATAAACTAGTTAACATAGATTTATATGACATTGGTGATTCGTGTGTTAATTGCGCAGTAAATGTATATACAAGTAAGACTCTCTGCAGATTATAGCAAAAATATATCACAATGCAGTCTCAGTACAAACGCTGTACTCACGAGGAGAATGGAGGATGCGGTCTGAGATCGGTTGAGACCGGAAGCAGCTGATGGTGACGTCACCCGGTGTTCTGTGAGGCTGTCAGGTCCGGAGATAAAGCGTAGTAGCAGAGGTAACCGCACAGGAAGCAGGGAGAGTGTTGTCAGAAACACTGAGCAACAGGGTAGGCAGATACTGCAGGAGATATCCAGCTGAGGGTAATCCCTTAGTAGAAGGGGGAAGGTAACAGGTGAGTTCAGAAGCAGTGTAAGTCAGGCTGATACAAGGGTGTGACCAGAATACCAAGCAATGTATTCTGGGAGCACCTAGACTTTATAGGATTATGGGATAAATGTCTTAAAGGCACAGTACATTACACCAATACACCCAATGAATACTAATAACTCCTTATTATGCCCCTCAAGATTTACCCTTTGAAAAACCCTAATATGCCCCTTCCTCGTTACCACTTTAGAGTCAAAATTATACACTCCCAACCCTTAAAATATTTCAGAATCCAATTATCAACCATATACTCCCTTATATACACACTCCATAATGTACCTTGCCCTCAAGTTCCAGGAGTCACAACTTATAGTTGCTGTTCCCCTCATGTTACTACACTGTTATGTGGTTCCTGTCTAATGTGATAGGACAGGATATATTGTTTGTCATTTGTTATATTGATTTGTTGTTTTTTGAAAGCTATCATGTTGCTTATAACCTTCTTATGTTCACTTAGATTGATCACTCGAAAAAGAATGTATCACCTCTTTCTGATATTCACCCTTCCCTATTCCCTTCCCCCAGAGAGGAGACCACCAAACAAAACATCCAGTCATGGAGTGACAGGTAAGATGAGTGCATCCACCACCTACATATCACTCAAACGACCAAATGGCTAACAGAGAAATTCATATCCTCTCACAGAACGCAAAAGGCCTTAATTAACCCCCTAAAAGATCAGTGACCCTAAAATGGTTTGATAAATATGCTGATGCAGTAGTTTTCATCCAGGAAACCCACTTTTTAAGCTCTGCAGAACCCAAATTTACATCAAGAAATTTTCCCATAGGTTACTTCCATTCCTCAGATAGCAGGAAAAATGGAGTAGGGATTTTATTCCACAAACACTTAGCCTTCCAGCTAGTTAACAAAATAACAGACCTTGGAGGAAGGATACTAATTGTAATAGGTTTACTATTTAACAGACCAATAACATTGGTAAATGTTTACGCCCCCAACACTAGATGAGTTACCGTATTCAAAAAACTCATATCACTAATCACAGAACACAGAAAAGGTGCTTTGATTGCAGGGGCAATTTCAATTTAATTATAGACCCTAAAATATACTCCACCTCCACTCGACCTAGCCCATCGGCCAGACCACCAAATATTATCTTCCACCTCCTTAAACAACACGGGATTCTGGATGTATGGCGGATCCAGCACCCAACGCAATGTAATTATACTTTTTTTTCAAACCCTTGGTCCCAATACTCGTGTATTGACTATATATTCTTAGACCAAATGAGCTTCGTATTAGCTAGGGACTCGAGCATTGGCCCAATGTTATGTCGGATCATTCCATGATCTCCCTCGACATGGAGTGGCCTGATAGTCCCATAACAGCATTAATTTGGAGGTTGGATGATTCCCTACTGCGACACAACCAAACTCAAAAGAAAATTGCACAAACTATCCAAGAATACTTCACACACAACACAACCCCAGACACTTCACCACTCACTCAATGGGAGTCTCACAAAGCGGTGATTAGAGGGGAGTGCATTAAACAAAAAGCCCACCAAAAAAAAGTTTATAATAATTCCATCAAGAAAGGAACCAGTCAGCTACATACTCTAGAACTACAACGCAAGCTCAATCCGACAAACTTAAATATCCAAACGGATTTGGACCGCACTGGGCATGATATAAATGCGCTTTTAAAGTGCCATAAAACAGGTTGAGATCTGGGCATATCCTAAAAGGGCTAATTAATTTAAAATAGTTTGCATAAAAAATTTGATTAAAAATTGCTGGTAAGTATTTTAAAATAATTTTCAAAAATAAGCAAAAGGAATTACATAGCTAAACTGCCTAGAGCAGTTAACTCCACCCCAAAACGCACAACCCACGCCGCTGCAGATCCGGAACAAGCCCTGATGTCATGGTTAGAGCGAAGGTGGAGTAGACCAACAACATGTATGGTTGCCGGCTGTGAAACGGCCAGTGAAGCCGTGAAAAATTGCAAAAATAAAGAGAATGCAGCCGCACAACAAGAGGAATCAGAGGGCTAAGTAAAAAAAGGTTTCTTTATTATGTATCCATTAAAAAAACGGTGCAAGGCTGACAAACGCCCTGACTAGTTTCGTGCTCCACTGAGCACTTAATCATAGGGTAAGTTTGCTAGCACACACTCCCTATTTAAAGGGAAAGAGCACCTAATAATCAATTAATTAAAAACAATACAAAAGTATATAATTTATACAAAAATATCTTAAATACAAATGTTATGATATCAGAAAAAAGTATGAGCAATAGAAAACATAAACATCAATTATGTGATTATACAAAAATAATTCAGAATATGTCCAGTGTGTTAATTATGGAACAAACTTCCAATCCTCTATTACACTACTAACATCAAGATAAAGATAAAGGATACATATACCTGTGCACCAATACAAGTGCACCCCTATATTAATTCACAATAGAATCTACCATAATGCAATAGAGTAATGATAGGATATTGAATGACACATACAGGCCCATTTATCAAGCTCCGTATGGAGCTTGAAGGGCCGTGTTTCTGGCGAGTCTTCAGACTCGCCAGAAACACAAGTTATGAAGCAGCGGTCTAAAGACCGCTGCTTCATAACCCTGTCCGCCTGCTCTGAGCAGGCGGACAGGAACCGCCGGAAATCAACCCGATCGAATACGATCGGGTTGATTGACAGCTCCCTGCTGGCGGCCGATTGGCCGCGAGTCAGCAGGGGGCGGCGTTGCACCAGCAGCTCTTGTGAGCTGCTGGTGCAATGTTAAATGTGGAGAGCGTATTGCTCTCCGCATTTAGCGAGGTCTTGCGGACCTGATCCGCAGTGTCGGATCAGGTCCGCAAGCCCTTTGATAAATGGGCCCCATAATGATTTATTATTTCATTAATACATATGGCTACATGAACAAAGAAAGGGATAGTCTAAAGACATAATAATATGAATATATATATATATATATATATATATATATATATATATATATATATATATATATATATATAAATATTCAATTTCCCATTATTATTCAACAAAATAGCTCATATCCCATTCACGGTTCAAACCCTGGGGGGGGGGGGGGGGTGACAGTTCTCAATCTATATATCCAATATAGCTCTTGTTTAAATAACGACTTATTTCAGTCACCTCCCCTGGGTGGAAAAAATACTCGATCAATGACCTGAATCTTCATATTGAAAGTGTTCGTCATATGGGTCAAACTAAAGTGCCTAGCCACTGCAGAATCTTTAATATACTCTCTAGTGTCCCTTATATGCTCCCTAATCCTGGATCTCAGTTCTCTGGTCGTTTGACCAGTATATTGCAATGAACAAAGTTTACACTCAAGAAGATAAACTACAAAAGTAGTTTTAAAGTTAGCATAGAATTTATGTGTAAATTCTTCACCCGTTGTGGTACTCCTAAAACCATTACCCACATGTACAAACCCACAGGTGATACATAGACCATGGCCACACCTATAGGTCCCTTTCTATTTGATCCAATTGCTTCTATCAGTATAATCAGAACAAACTAGGCTAGGGGATAATCTAGAGGACAAAGTAGAAGGTCTTTTGGGCACAAATTTACAAGCACCTATAAAAGATCTAAGAGTAGCATCCTCCTCAAGTAAATGAAGATTCTTTTTCACAATAGAACATACTTGATTAAATTGGCTTGAATGTTCTGTCGAAAAGACCACTGTTTCCTGGGTTATAGGATCCTTTCTCCTTAACCCCTGAATTAACTCAGACTGAGACTTCTTCCTTATTTTGTTATATGTTCGGTTAAGTTGTCGCTCATCATAACCCCTCATTTTTAGGCGTTCAATTAATGCTTTTGCTTGCTGATCAAATAATTCACTAGAATTAGTGTTCCTATGTAATAGCATAAACTGGCCCCTGGGAATCAATCACACTAAATGTGGGGATGACATGACTTTGCATGAAGAATAGTGTTCCCAGCTGTCGGTTTACGAAACGTTTCACTTATATCAACACCCTTATCAACATCTCCTTTCAACGTCAAATCAAGAAAATTTGCTATAATTCCATAAGTATCACCTAAAAACTTGAGATTGAGCTCATTTTGACTGAGATATGCCAGGAAACTAATATGATCAAATGGCTCCCTGACAATGAAAATCAAATCATCTATGAAACGCAAATAAAATATAATCTGTTTCATAAAGGGATTCTGTTCAGTGTATAAATACAAGTTCTCCCACCATCCTACATACAGATTTGCGAACGAAGGGGCAAACTTAGCCCCCATCGCCGTACTGCAAATCTGTATGTAGAACTCCTTATCGAACATGAAAAAAATTATGTTTTAACATACATTCAACGATTTCACATAAAACCAACTTAATCTCTTCTGAAAACCTGGTGTGCATATCCAAAAAATATCTCATAGCTAGAATACCAGAAATTTGGGGTATGCTAGAGTATAATGCAGTGTCATCTACCACTACTCATCTAAACTCAGATTCCCACTTAAAGTTTTCAAACAATTTTAAGAGGTGAGTGGAGTCCCTTAGGTAACTCTTCAGACCCCTCACCAGGGGTTGCAGAATTGAGTCAAGCTACTCAGAGGTGGGTTTAAGCAATGACCCAATCCAGAGACAATCGGACGTCCCTGGGGTTGGGTCATACTTTTTGTGTGTTTTTGGTAAGTAATGAAATATTTGAATCCTAGGATTCTCTGGAACCAATGACCCAACTTGGTCCCTGGTGAGGAGTCCAACAGTAACAGTCTGTTCGAATATTCTCTGTAGTTTTGATTTGAACAGGGATGTGGGATTAGAACTAAGTTTTATATATGTGTGACAGTCACTAAGTTGTCTAATACTTTCCCGCATATAGTCGTCCTTATTCAGGACGACTACATTCCCACCCTTGTCAGAGTTTCTAATAACAACATTTTTGTTGTTCTCAAGTATCATTAGGGCAGTTCTCTCCTTATGAGTCAAATTAAATGTTTTTTTCTTTTGTTTTATAGAATCCTCTAAAGCTATAATCTCCCTTTCCACTTTCTTCTTATATAGGTTTAGTGCTGGACCTCTGAATTGGATTGGGTAAAAACTTGAGGAGTGTTTAAAGGGGATAGGAATATCTCCATCTTCCATACCAAAATCACCCTCCATACCTCTAAGGTTTTCTAGTGTGATGTTATCTCTGAAGTCTAATTGTAAATTAGAACTACTTGTTTCACCAATACTGTTACATTTACCTTAATCCTGAATATTATCTATGGGCAAACTTTGATCCTGCACTGAAAAAAACTTTTTCAAAGTTAACTTCCTTATAAATTTATTTACATCCAAGAGTGTCTTGAATGCAGAAAAGGAGTTAGTGGGTGCAAAACCAAGTCCCCTAGAAAATAGAGAAATCTTTTACACTGTTAAAGTGGTATCAGAAATATTTAGAACAGTTAGACTTTCTTGTTCAATTTTTGCTTTCTCCCCGACTTTCTTCATTCTTCTCCCAGCTCTTCTTGTTTTTGTCCTAAAGGGACTACTGATTGTTCTTTAACCTTCCTTAGGACACACAACCATTTCCTCCTCATCTGGCTCACTATCATCACCGCCATCAGGTACCTGCAAAGACAAGGAAGAGCAAGAAGAAAAAAAAGAAGAGGAAAGCAGAAAAGAAGAAGAAGAGTTGGAAACAGAAAGGGGTGCAGACGCTCCACTGCCATCAGAAAAAATGGATTCCTGATCTGAATTTTCTGTAGAGGAAAAAACAACTCTACGTTTATTATTCTTTTTTCAAAATGGACTTTGGTGCCACATTCAAGACTTCATTTGTATCTTTGTCATTCTTATTACTGTCTTGTTTATTCAAGGGTGTGTTCTTATGTTTGTTACGAGAGCCCTTTTTGAAATATCTCCCTTTTGGCTTACGTTGAAATTGTGACCAATTATTAACTTTGTTGTTGGCATAGTCCTCAAGGTCACGACTAAAATTAGTGCCTTTCCTATTAGCCAATTCATCATCAGATTTTTTTATTTTATTTTTCAACACAGATTTAAATTCCTTGTCCTGATATAAATGTAAAAGTATCAAAAAACAAAGTTTAAGCAAAGGGTGCCAAATGCGGTTTAAAAAAGATTTTTTTGTGTGGTCACACAATTAAAACATGGGGGTATTGTGCAAAAATAGAACAAAATATAGCAACATATTTAAGCATGAAAAAAGGTTGCTGACATGTTTCGGCTCACAGCCGTAATCATAGCTAAAGAGTACACCTGTTTACAACTTTATGTACCCTACCTCTAATTCTTATTGGTTAAAAACAAACATGCTCAAATTAACTCTTTGGTGTACCATATTAGTGAATCCAATCTTGGATTTAAAGGAATATCCTTATATTTTAAGTCGCTATTATTCAAACAAGATCTGATATAACACTCTGCCAACTAACTATATTACATTTTCATAACAAGTAGATAGAAAACTGTAATTTACTTGTTATTGTTAATTCCAATCTTGGATAATATTCCAATATTAAAATATATATATAAATATATACATATATTAAAAGTGGCGTATAGGGAGATTGAAAAACTTTAGTATTCTAATAATGATATTGAAATTGAAAAAGTAACATTTTTCTAGGGAATTACTGAAACCTTATAGTAACTCCTATTGAATTATCATTTCTAATTTTCAATGTGCCTAATGATTGATACATTTATAATGGTAGTTTAACTGTATCTATCATTTATAGATTATAACTGAATTTAGAATTGAATTCAAAATTTAAAAGGTATGTCTTACCATAATAAATGCTCTATTTGATGAAAGGAAAAAATGATCACTTCCAATAGTTTATTAAATCATATTCAGAGTCTTGCAGCCCCGTAGTAAGCATAGTAAATGCTATCCGGTTACTAAGGCAACCTTTGGCACTGAGAGTGCAGATGGGCGTGCCCGTATGATCCGGAGTACACTACGTCATTTGTGTGAGTATAGTGTTTACCGGTTTACATGACTACCCCCGATCCTGTGCAGTGGTGCAGGGAGAACGCATGGCCATTTCCAGTATCGAATCTTGGTGGAGGGTAAGGCTATATATGTTTGCTATTGTTATGTATTTATTATGGTCTGAGGACTGGGCTAACTACCCCGAAACATCACTTGTTATGGTGTATTAAAAACACTGAATTTGTTAAGACCCGGCGAGTGCGTCTCCTTCTTTCATCTATATATATATATATATATATATATATATATATATATATATATATATATATATATATATATATATATATATTATTATGTCTTTAGACTATCCCTTTCTTTGTTCATGTAGCCTTATGTATTAATGAAATAATAAATCATTATGTGTCATTCAATATCCTATCATTACTCTATTGCATTATGATAGTCTATTGTGAATTAATATAGGGGTGCACAGGTATATGTATCCTTTATCTTTATATTTATTTTTATATTTATATTGATGTTAGTAGTGTAATAGAGGATTGGAAGTTTGTTCCATAATTAACACACTGGACATATTCTGAATTATTTTTGTATAATCACATAATTAATGTTTATGTTTTCTATTGCTAATACTTTTGTTCTGATATCATAACATTTGTATTTAAGATATTTTTTTGCATAAATTGTATATACTTTTGTATTGTTTTTAATTAATTGATTATTAGATGCTCTTTGCCTTTAAATAGGGAGTGTGCGCCTAGCAAACTTACCCTATGATTAAGTGCTCAGTGGAGCACGAAACTAGTTAGGGCGTTTGTCAGCCTTGTACCGTTTTTTTAATGGATACACAATAAAGAAACCTTTTTTTACTTAGCCCTCTGATTCCTCTTGTTGTGCGGCTGCATTCTCTTTATTTTTACAGCTAACTCCACCCCTCTAATCAGTGTTTAGACACAGGCACTGCAGTATAAATTTGCAGGTAAAGTAATTAAAGTACATATTATATTATTTTGTCTCTATCCCAACATGTTTTATGTTCCTTTAACCAGAGAGGCTCAGAGGAAATCCCTCTTTCTCCAAAAAGTTTCTTCTATGAAGGGAATAGGGCGAGCACATTACTAGCAAGGGCCTTAAGAGCAAAATCTACAAGGGCACACATTCACAAACTGAATACATTCGGGAGGCACCTATGAACCCTAGAATCCCCAATCACTCACGCAGAAAATATAAAAGCTATTGGCAACTTACCAATAGGGAAAAGTCCTGGGCCTGACCGCTTCACAAACACATATTATAAAACCTTTAAAAATCAGTTAGCTCCCTCTTTACTTTTTTTATTTCACTCCTTAGATGAGGGCTTTAGCTTGTCCCCCAGGATGCAGGAGGCCCCTATAGCAGTCATACCCAAACCGGGTAAATCCCTGGAAGATTCAAGCAGTTATAGGCCGATATCACTTCTGAACTCCAACCTTAAAATTCTGGGTAAGATATTATCCAAACGTATTAATACGGTTCTCCAGGATCTCATACCTGTAGATTAGGTGGGCTTTGTTTCCGCATTGGGAGACAAGAGACAACACTATATGTGCATTGACAGTGATGTCATATGTCAAATTTCAAAAATAAAATGCCGTCTTTGTTGCCACCGATGCGGAGAAGGCCTTCAACCATATACATTGGAATTTCTTGTGAGCTGTCTTGGAATCAGTGGGTTTCGGTCAAAAAATGATCAGCAGAATCTTTGGGTTATACTCCTCACCATTAGCTAGGGTCAATACCAACTGTACCCTATCCAACCCCTTTAACATAAAAAAATGGCACGCACAAAGGGTACCCCCTCTATCCCCCATACTTTTCATACTTTCTATGGAAGTTTTAGCTTCTTACGTTAGATTTAACAATAATATAAAAGATTTCCTAGTAGGTCCTCATGAACTCAAAATTGCGTTATACGCAGATGATATACTCTTCTCTGTTACATCTCCAGGGAGTTCGGTCCCAGAGATCCTAAAGGAACTCAATTTGGTAAATTCTCAAACTATTCAATTAAAGGGACACTGAACCCACATTTTTTCTTTCTTGATTCAGATAGAGCATGACATTTTATGAAACTTTCTAATTTACTCCTATTATCAAATTGTCTTTATTCTCTTGGTATCTTTATTTGAAATGCAATGCCGGCCCATTTTTGGTGAACAACCTGGGTTGTCCTTGCTGATTGGTGGATAAATTCATCCACCAATAAAAAAGTGTTGTCCAGAGTTATGAACCCCAAAAAAACCTCAGATGCCTTCTTTTTTAAATAAAGATAGCAAGAGAACAAAGACATTTTGATAATAGGAGTAAATTAGAAAGTTGCCTAAAATTGCATGCTCTATCTGAATCAAGAAAGAAAAAATGTGGGTTCAGTGTCCCTTTAATTGAATAGTTTGAGAATTTACCAAATTGAGTTCCTTTAGGATCTCTGGGACCGAACTCCCTGGAGATGAAAGAAAAAATTTGGGTTCAGTGTCCCTTTAATATTCAAAAATCGGAGATTTTAAATATTTCAATGAAAGTCAAATACTGGGACTTCTTAAGACAGTAATTCCTACGTAGAGTTCAAAAGAAATACATTAGATATTTAGGGGTATTCCTCTCACCTAACCCCAAAACCCTATTTGACAAGAACTTTAAAGACCTACTCCAAACCACACAGAGGGACCTTACAGACTGGGCGACTAAACCAATTACCTGGTGGGGCAGAATTCAATCGGTAAAAATGACAACATTGCCAAGAATTTTATTTTACTTACAAGCACTCGCCATACATCTCCCTAACTGGTACATAAATCAATTGCAAACAAGAATCAACTCATATCTGTGTAAATAGGAAAACCTGTTATAGATCAACAGAATCAGGTGGACTGGGACTTCCAAACATAAAGGAATACTACTTAGCAGTGACCTTACAGAGGGTCTTTGACTGGCAGGGGGCAACAGATACAAAGGCATGGGTATCTATAGACTCACATTTACTACGTGTACCTGACGTGGGAGCCCTTTGCTGGGTGCCGAAAAACCTTCGGCCTCCCCAGTGGAGCTATCTACAAATACACAAACATCTTTCCTCTATATGGGATCAGATAGCATCCTTGGGTCGTAACATCACAAACACACGCTCCCCTCTCTTCCCCATCCGTCTAAATGCAGAAATGGTTGGCGGCTTTGACAAAGGTTACAAGAGACTGCAAGAATGGGATCATACGCTCCCGCTATTTAATCTATTGGAGGGTGGGAGACTGAGGGACAGAGAAAACTTGGGGGGCATCTGTGGAGTGAAATTTACCAATTGGCTTAAATATGCCCAAATCAAACACTATATAAACAACAGCCCACATAAATAAGATCTCCTCAGACCACTGACGCCTTACAAAGTGATTTTCTTGAATAATACAGTAATTAGAAACCCACTATCCCTATCAAGAAAACTACTATTAGCATCAGAAACAGCCTCCTTACCAGAATATGCACAGAGATGGCAAAGTGATCTAGGTCTTAATTTATATAGAAAGGAGTGGGACAGGATATTTAATTATACTCGTAGGTCTTCTTCCTCACCGCAAATATTAGAGCTAAATTACAAAGTGCTCCTCAAATGGTACTCTGAGCTGCCTAAATTAAATCTATCCAGGAGCCTCCAAAGGATGTTGGAGGGCTTGTGGCGAATGCGGTTCTTAATTGCACATATGGTGGCATTGCCCCAAGATAACTACATTTTGGCAGAACATAGAAGCCCATTTCAGGTCTATATTAACAACCACATTTGAGTTATCCCTGAGAATAGCTTTGCTCAGTGATCTTCCAAAATATCCTTGTAAACTCAGAACGTGTCTGTTACAAATTGGGCTCAACACAGTCAAATCACTTATAGACAGACATTGGAAATCAGATTTATCCCCCACGGAATGTAGAACGGAAGAGTACAAGAACTTTTAGTTTTAGAGGAATACGGGCATTATAAACTTAATAAAAGGACCCCTTTTGCAGAAATCAAGTTCATTTGGGAAGAGTCCTTACAAACTGATTAGGAAGGGAAGGCCTGCAGATTCACAGTCTAAGTGCCAGCACAATACGGACAAGCTCACATAAGGTGGATGCAGCACATAGAGTGATTTCAGAATTGGTCTCCTCCTCCCTCCTCTCCCTTTTTTTCTTCCCCTTCCCACCTTGCATTCTCTCCTTTTCTTTTCTCCTTTTCTTTTCTCCTTTTCTCTCCTTACCCTTCTTTTCCCCTCCCCTCATACCATCCCTTTTCCGCTCTAACCTTGTATCAGACTATAAAACAATGTGAACTTGAGCTAAGTTACAGTGAACTTAAAAATAACCTTTGTTCTTTTTGGTTTTGAATTGTTCAAGTTTAAAAAAAAAAAAAGAAAATTGTAAAAAAAGGAGAAACCTTTGACTTTTTATCAACATCATTGTTAATACTGATTATATCTACAGATGTATGTTATATTACATTGGCAATGTACGTACATACGTACAAAAGATCAACTCTCTCTGCTTCCCATTTTATGCTTAGGGTATTTTATTTTCTTGCCCCCCCCCCCTCCCGGAAACATTTCTGTGGACGCCCATGCTTGAACCTATTATTCTTGTGATCATGTGAACACCTTATGCTGGTGTTGCTCTTTTTGTGATAAATACTTTCTCTTTTTATTAAGTCCCTTAAATGTACTTGCCTGTTTCTATCATATGACTTCTCTGCCCTCTGTAAGCTAAACATATTTAGGTCATCAAGTCTTTCTTTATAAGTTTTTATTTTAGTTTATTTTAGTTTATGAGTGTTATTTTGACAGACAGATATTTGAAAATAGCCTAATGTATATAGATATACAGTATCATTTGAATAAATTATTTTAAGGTAGGACAAATTTTGTGCCTGTTGATTTAATTTAAAATGTCAATGAATTTGAGTTATATTATTAAGACTTCACAAAGCAGTAACATAATGCTAATACATATGTCTCATGGTTCACTTATGCTTTATACCTTCTTTAGACCATGCTGTGCTATATCTGGACATTTATTTGTGCACTCTTGATTGATGTGTCAAAGAATGCTATGTTCTGAATTCTAACAGAATTGCGAAAAAATCTGATCATTGCAAAGGAAACCAGTTCCATTAATCATTATCACATACTGGCGGTCAAAATGACCTGCTGTAAAGTTTTCATTGGCAGTAGTACAACGCACACACAATGTCATGTTAGAAAAATGACAATTGTTTTTGCACGTTAATATAAGATAAAGCACGTATGAAGCTAATAGGAAAGTTGTTTGCTGTCATAGGCTCTTTGTTTACTTTTTGTATTCTGAATTTATTATTTTTGTTATTTTTTTGTTGTATGTATAGAAAAGTATATTTTAAAGTACAGTTAATTTTTAATCTCTTGAAAGCAGAGGATTACATGGTGAGCAAATTCTCTGACAGCTCTTTTCAGTCTCTTTTATGACCTCACCAGTCTCTCTAGCTTCACATGTTCCTAAGTTGTTCTAGGCAGGCGACTCACTAAAGGATGGAGAGATGAGTGAACTTAGTGAATCCAGTGCAGAGCATAACATGGGAATAGGTAAAGATAAAGAGGTTGGTGAGGTCTATAAAACGGAGACTGGAGAGACCTCTTCATTTACCTAATAGTGTGTTATCCGCTTCATTCCATTGTGTGAAGAGGAAATCTATGCTCTGAACTCCCCATTAAGTTTAATGCTTATTGCACTTAGAAGGGAATTAAAAAGGGCACTGGAGAGAAAGGCAGTACATTTTTGCTCTTGCTTTGGGGTCTGATGTTCATCTATACTGTAAAACATTATCTTGTACTGTTCAGTTAGATAGAAGATAAGGTATTGCAACAAAAAGCTGGTCGAGACACCCTGTAGAGGTTCACATCTGGGGTTTTGCTGGATAAACAGGAATAATCATGTTCTACTAAGAACTAGTTTACTGTAGATGAGTGTTTGCTGGCCATGTCACCAAGGAATCTTGCAGTGATTTTGACCACATTTTATATCTCAGTGAATGGCACTTATACATTTACACAAGTTCTTTATAATCATATAAATATAATATTTATTTCATACAGGGGGTGAGAGTCAATGATCTGGGACTAGCTACTAGGAGGAGGCAAAGATTCCCAAACCCCTCCCACCTTACTAGAAACTAGTTTAGGGAAACTAAACTAAGTAAATATATACGTAAAAACAATAAGTTATATTTTTTCAGTACATTACCCAACAAGGATAAGTAGTTGTTAATGTTGCATGTAAACTCTAGGGGATTAAATCATATATTAAAACCCCTGACATATTTAATATATATAATTAGGTCCAAAGACCATGTAATCACCGTTATGGAAATAATGAGGTGTATTCTCTTAGATTTCTGTCACAGGTTATCTCGACCAGAATAGCTGTTGAGAATTCAGTATATAGATATGAGAGAATCAGTATCAAAGTTTGATATTATGTAAGTTACATAAAATGTGTGTAATGTGTTTTATACTCCTATATCAGTTACTTTCTATGTTTTGTAACAGATTATGGAGAAGGATTGTTGTTTACATAACAAATTAAATATATACAAGAAACTGACAACATAAACTGACATCATCAGCATGTCTACAGTGGTGAATATACCTGTATAGCAAATAGTTAATTACTGTGTGTAATTGAATATTCAATGAGACGGTTGTACTGTGTTTTTAAGAGTGTAAGGCACAGCTGTTCCCTAAGTCTATAGTTACGACACCCCAGGGGTCAAGTCCTACAAAAAAAAGTGTGGGAACTCACCAAGACTTCCACCCCCAGCACAATTAATATTGTTTTATATATATATGTACACACACACTGTATTTATATGTATATAATCTATACACTTTGGTTAATGAAAACAAATTAAATCCAATGAAGGGTTGAATAGTTGCCTTTGGGCCTGTGAATCCTCCACTGTCACAGAGTCTCACCCAGTTAAGGTGCAATAGTTCTATTTCTGCTGAGGGGAGCAAAATAACCCTAGAGCAAGCCACACAGAAATGTAAGCACCATGTGTTATACACATTGCAGGGTAATAACACAGCAGGACCCTTGACAGTCTTACATTTAGTGTATTGTAGGAAGTGATACTGCCCATTACTAGAGTATTTCACTATTCCTCTAACCAGACTGTGCTCCAGCTCCTCCCACCAGCAGCAGCAGTGTTTACTTAAGTGTTTATGTTCTCTGTCCAGGGGGAACTTAGTTCCTCCTGTAAAAATAGTGCAGGAACTCCATTCCCATGCGTTCCTGCTCGACTTGACCCCTGCGGCACCCCAGCCGAAATGCGTAAGACCGGAGTTTACACAGGTTTATGATACTATTTTTAATACGACAAAATAAAATGGACGTTTTAACTATCAACGACATTCAACATCTTTTTTTCTACTAGAAACTAGTCTTGTCTTTGCCTTCGCTGCAGGTAAGTGAAAAATGAGGGTGCTCCAAATGTTAATTTGTGAGAGGGGTTGAGGCCCAATTTCCCCTCAGAGTGCTGCTGTTTGATGGAGGGATGTATTTGGAGTATTGGGTGACCATATGGCTGCTTTAAAAAGGGACACATATGAAAAATACATATGTCAGGGCTGGAAAAGAAATGTTTTGTATAAGAACCCTGACATATGTATTTTTCATATGTGTCCCTTCTTAAAGCACCAAGAAGTGGCATAATTACACCTTATGGGGGTGCCACAGGTGTCACAGGTACCTGTCTTTCGCCTCCTCCTGTTGGTCATCGGTATTCTCCTATTCTATTTCCTCTGCTGTTATGTTTCAGCATTGTTTTGGCTTGCTACTGGATTCCACTTTATCTTCCAGTAGTTGGGTGCCTATGGGTAAGTACAATTTTTTTTATTTATTATTTTGGCACTCATCTTAGCCTGTTGGGCTATTTTGTTTGTACGTTATTGTACTCAATAGCCTAGAGACAATATTTAGTGCATTTATTTATGTTTTTGCTCCTTTAGGATTAAAAAGCTCTATTCCCCTTTAAAAAAAATTCTAGCTTATTTTTTTGTGTGTTAGCAGGCATCAGCTTATTGAGTTTGCGCACATTGGCTTATCGGGTTTGCGGATATCGTGGGTTTGCACACGTCAGCTAGTTGGGTTAGCATATGTTGGTTGATTGGGATAGTGCACATTGTGTTTTTTTGCGTGCAGGTATTTTGCCGTGCTTTTAGTCTATTTAACCATGTTGTTTACGTGCACATTCCTGTGCTATTTTAAACGTGCTATTAAGTTATTAAGGCCCTGATATTCAAAGGTTCTCCAGCTTGGAGAGAAATTGCAGTTCAGACTCCCTATATATTAAAAAGAAAAAGGGTGGAACTCTCCAGCACTGTGACACCTCTGTCATTTCTATATATGAAGGAGAGACAAGCCCAGTGCAATGGAGCACTCTGTGATATGAGAGTTTTGTTACACTTAAACTTTGTGCTTTGTATTGTGCTTTGTATTTTAGATTACTTTACACTTTATATTGGGTTCTTTCAGTATTATAGCATTTAAGCTTTGCATTTTCTCATTTATATTTTAGTACATTTAGATTTATCTCTAGCAGTTATTTTACAAATTCTGATTATGTTTTGAAAGTTTCTGTGTTACTTTAACAATCTAGGATCATACTCTGTATGTTTCTGTGTTAGAAATTACATTGCACATTGAATTTGCTGCATTGAAATCTGAAACTGACAGTTTCAGAGTGGGAAGGACAGGACGTCTCCCTGGACAGAACCAGGGGTGTTTCCATGGTATGTCTTTCTCACAAGTAAGCATTTTAAGAAATTTTGTATGCAGAGGAAGTTTGCTCAAAATTCCCCATACTCTTATTTTAACTAACAGAAAAGTAATATATACTAAAATATAGACAAAAGCAAGTTAAATTGTAGTGAAAACATTTCAGTTTAATTTGTAATTGATGCAAACAGAGCCTTAAGTCCCAGGGGTTCTCCAATTACCTTCTTTCATGTGAAATTTTGTATCCCAGAGAGCTTCATTTCTTTCTATAGAAGGCATCTCTCATTTCTCTGGGATTTCCAGGTTTCTCCCCTTTTCTTAGAAAATGTAGTGAGTTCTGCCTCTGTGAAATGAGCACTATAATCTCTCTCCAAACTAGAGAATATTTGATTATTTGGCCCTTAGAAAGTAATGACACTCTCTGGGAAACTGAAGCTGACATTTTTTATTTTTTTTTCCCGAATCTTTTTTTTATTTTCAACAAGAGTGTACAAACAACAGTACAAACTAAGCGTACTACATATACAGGTAACATGTACATCAATGGGTAAGTATCAATTCACAGCAAGTATTAATGTCATAACAAAAATGGCTTAGTAATGCGGATTCCGGCTCTCCTCAACACACAAAGAGGAGCCAGCTAGAGCCGGATACCCTAGCATAAATGAGGGGGGGGGTGAGAAAAGGGGGGGAATGAGGGAGGGGACGTCTTAAGGGACGAATTTGTCATAGTATATAAGGATCACTCCTGCTATGAAAGGGAATGGGTTAGAAAGAGAGTGAGGGCCTTGTTTCCTTCTCTCAGGTAAAAGCTTTCTATTTATGCCTCAAATCTCGGGAGCCAATGGGTATTAAATCTGTCCTTCCAATCTGACCAGATTAATTCAAAAAAGTCTAACTTGTCTCTAGTGTAGTATATGTTTTTTTCCATTGAGTAAATGTAGACCATCAGGGAAACCACGTCCGACCAAGTGGGGGGACTGGTTCTTTTCCAGGCCCTAGCTATTGAAAGCTTAACAGCAGAGAATAGATAGATGCATAGTGTACCCTGGTGTCTAGGTAGTTTATGTGTACCTAAATGAAAAAGGGCCACCCCAGGGGTCTTGAGGATGTGTATTCCCATGCTTGCTAATGTAGTGAAGCTTTGATTCCATAGCGATTGGAGTTTGGGGCAATGCCACCAGATATGGAGCATGTCACCATTATGGGCGAACTCCCTCCAGCAGGCCGCAGAGGCTGCAGGGAAGAGCGCGGCCAACCTGGTAGGCACATAGTACCAATGCATGAGAAGCTTGATGTACGTTTCGTATACATTGACACAGTGCAATACCTTTTTTGTAAGGAGGAGTGTGCGATGCCACTCCTCTACTGGGATTGATATGTTCAGCCTCTGCTCCCATTTAAGGATGTGAGGGGCCCAATCCACAGGAGCCGCACCCTCCATAAGCGTATAGTGAAGTGATAACGGTTTTCCTAATCGACGGCCTTGTTGCCACCTGGTCTCCCAAATGGTTAGCCGACGAGAAGAGGAGGGTTTGAAGCCCCATCTGGAGAGTAAGCTTATCACTCTCATATATTCAAAGGCCATATATGATGGCAGCGGCATGGGGTTATCAATATGGGCTAGGTCCACGTAAGCTCCCTGGGAAGTCGAGGACCATAAGTCCGCGACTTTACTGAAGCCCAGTTTAGCCCAGGTGCCTGGGTGTGAGTCAGGGAGGCCCGAGAGGAGCCCAGTTAGGGCAGTTATAGGGGAGGGGTGAGGAGCTATTTGTTTATAATGGCGTATCTGATCCCAGACTGCAAGACATTATTTTACCACCTAGTTTGTTATGCAAATGAGTCTCCTGCATTGAGGAGGTGTCCAAATTATATCCCTTAATGACAGCTCAAATGGTAGTGACGCCTGTTCTAAGTTTCTCCATCTGCTATCGGAGCCAATTACGCCCCACTGGGAAATATGTGTGAGCATTGCCGCCTCATAATACCTAGATATGGACGGGGAGGCCACCCCCCCATCCATTCTGGAATACTGCAAGTGTCTATGGGCGACACGGGGGGTTTACCCCGCCAAATATATTTGGTGCATGCGCTCTGGAATTGTAGAATGAGAGAGCGAGGAATTCTGAGTGGGAGGCATCTGAAAACATACGTGAGTTTAGGGAGGAAGCTCATTTTAAGGGCGGCAATACGACCTAGCCACGAGACCGGTTTAAAGTCCCACCTCCGGCCTAAGGATCTGAGTTCCAAAAGGAGATGCTTATAATTGTCTTCTAGAGTCTGGGAAAGGGAGTTAGAAATTTTGACTCCAAGGTGAGATACGTGGGTGTTATTGACTACAAATTTATGTTTGTTATGTATATGTGTGGAAATATCCTCCGAGAAACCCTGTAAATAGATTTCTGATTTAGTCTGATTTAACTTATAGAAAGAGAGGGTGCTAAAGGTCTCAAGCAAGGATAAGAGTTTGGGTATAGTTTGTACGGGTTTAGAGGTGAAGATAGTAGTGTCATCTGCAAATAGGGCCACCTTGTGTGTCGTGCCATGTAAAGTAATTCCCACTATGTCTTTATCTTCTCTAATAGCTGCGGCAAGGGGCTCGATGGCCAGGGCAAAAAGGATGGGGGAGAGAGGGCACCCTTGTTGTGTACCATTCGAGATGGGGAAAGATGGTGAGCAAAACCCAAGGCCCCTGACCGAGGCCGTGGGATCTGAGTATAAGGCTTTTATTGCGAGTATAACTTGCGCTGGGAACTGAAAGGCCTCTAGGACGTTCCATAAATAGTCCCAACGGACCCGGTCAAAGGCCTTTTCCGCGTCAAGAGAGAGGACGGCCAGGGGTTTATTCAATCTCTGAGCTTCCCATAGGATATTTAGCAGTCTCCTAGTATTGTCTGGGCCCTCTCGACCCGGGATAAAGCCTACTTGATCTGGGTTGATTAGGGAGGGCAATAATTTTGCTAGTCTATTGGCCAGGATCTTCGCATAAATTTTAATATCTGTATTAATTAGTGATATTGGTCTGTAATTAGAGCACGACGTTGGATCCTTATTAGGCTTAGGGATAGTAATAATGGAGGCCTCCAAAAACTCTCTCCTAAAGCTACCCTCCTCCATTGCTAATTTCAAAAATCTAGTAAGGATAGGTAAAATTTCATTGCAGTATGTTTTGTAAAAGACTGCAGTGAATCCATCTGGGCCCCGGGGCCTTTAAAGATTTCATATTTTTAATGGCTTGTTTCACTTCTTGACAGGTGATGGGGACATCTATACGTCCTTTTTGCGCCTCATCGAGGGCAGGGAGTTTCAAAGAGTGTAGGAATGTGTTTATCTGTGTGGAGGGTGATTGCGTGTGTCCTGCTTGTTCACGGATATTATAAAGTGCAGAATAGTAGTCACTAAACTGCTGGCCAATTAAGGACGGCAACCTGTATACCTGTTGACCCTGCTTAAGTTCATGTATGCGTGTTGCCCCTCTACGCTGTCTAATTTTATTATCAAGTATGGTATCAGCCTTGTTGCCCTTCGAATACATGAGCTGCTTTAGTCTGAAAAGGGTATTCTGTGTCTTCCTAAATTCTATTTGGCATATATGTCTCTTAAGGTCCTTGACCTCCTGACTTAGGTCAAGGTTACTTGAGGTGCGTTGTTGCGTTTGTAGTGTACATAACCTACTGTGGGCTTGAGATAGAGTGAGACCCGCCTGTTTCCTGAGGATTGCCTGTTTGCAAATAAATAGTCCTCTCGTGGTAGCCTTAAATGCCCCCCAAATTATATTGTCACGAATTTCGGGAGTGTCATTAATCTGTAGTGTAGATACTATTTTGGACCTAAGTTCTTCCCTGAAGGGAATATCGGCTAGAAGGTGGTGAGGCAACCTCCATAAGGGTCTGGTTGTGGTGGTGTTCCTAGATTCAAGGACCATAACAACCTGGTCGTGGTCTGACCACGGGCATATATGTATGTTTGTAGTTCGTACATAGTCTAGTGTCTCAGGGTGGCAGTAAAAATAGTCTAGTCTAGAGAATGTGGAGTGAGGGTGGGAGAAGTGAGTAAAATCTCTGTCACGGGGATGCACCGATCTCCAGACGTCAAATAAGTTAAATCTGGTCATGAGCTCTCTAAACCTGTTACTCGTGGTGTCTAGTGTAGTCACCCGTTTCTGAGAGGAGAGCTTTTTCCTGTCTAGACCACTGTCCCATACCATGTTCATGTCGCCCGCCATGATCACCCTCCCTTGACGAAATTGTTCAACTTTGTTTAGTATCTTCTTGAGGTAATTAGGTTGGGTGGTGTTTGGGAGATATATTGAAACTAACGTATAAGTGACATGGTCAAGGTTACAAACCACAATGAGGTATCTTGCCTGTGGGTCTTTAATCACCTGGATTGGTTCAAATGCTACCCTCTTGTGTACTAGAATGGCCACCCCTCTAGCTTTTTTAGAGTAAGAGGCTGTCTCTATGACTGGGTAGTCTCGGGAGATAGATATGGGAGGGTTGTTGGAAAGTAAGTGCATCTCCTGCAGGAAAGCCACATCCACCCTGTGGGAGCATAAAGATCTAGCTATTAGGCTTCTCTTGCCTACTGTGTTTAGGCCTCTCACGTTGTGAGTGAGATATCTGAGTGATGACATTTATGTGTGAATATCTTAAGTGATCCTTGTCGAGGGAGCCAATTAGGGCAAGGGTGATGGGTAAGGGTAGGAGGGAGGAGGGGATAAGGGATGCGGTGGAAGTAGTCCACCAAAGTAGAGCCCTAGTATGGGCTCTTAAATCTGGGGGGGAGCTAACACGGTCTAGTGGAGCTTAAGCTACGGTGAGTAGCCCCACTCTCTGACTGGGCATGTTAGAAGAAAAGTATTTAGGCTGTATGAGCCGCAACTACACTCGGAACTCCGAGGTGAATATTTACAACCATATTTGCAGCAGTATCTAAGCGAAAATCATCATAAAGTGTTGGCAAGTAAATCCTGAATTGCATTGTTAAATGCACCAGTATGTTAGAACTAAAACTTACCATAAGAGGAGTAATTACAACTTTAACTGCAACAGTATATAACACTAAACAGGCAACAGTAATAACAACAAATAACAATTGCTAACTATTGGTGGCTAGTATGGGGTATGTAACATTGTCTGCAATAGTATATTAGTGCTAAACCTTACACATTTTAAACCGTGAGAGGAAGAACTGTAGCACCAGCACCATCAAGACTTAGTATAAAACATTCAGCAACTGTTAGTGATTAGGCCTCGGAGAATGATCAAGATTGTAACAGTGTCTTAATATTGAGTAATCTCAGACTAATGGTAGCAGGTCCTAAGTGGGTGAGGCTTGGGGCCTCAAAGAGTGGTCAGGGGGATTATGCCTCTGTCGTTTAGGCCTCTGTTCTTTCAAAGTCCATTCAGGGGCTGAGGCCCTGAGGCGGGAGTGAGCTGGCGCTTGGACTCCCGGCTCCGGTTGAAGGCCCCAGTTAGCCAAAAGGGTGTTTCCCGAGGAAGGAGAAGCAATGATATGGGTCTGATTGTCCTTTGTTACTATCAATTTAGTGGGGAAGCCCCATCGATACTTGATGTTGGCCCTCCTGAGTTGAGATGTGATGGGGGCATAGAACTTTCTCCGTTGTAGGGTGTAGGGCAAAAGATCTGGTAGCAACTGGATATCTTTTAAGGGTTCAGGTAAAGAGGGTTTACCGAAAGCCGCCTGCATCAGACGGTCTTTAAAGGTGAAGTGGTGGAAACAGACTATTACGTCCCTTGGCTTATCAGATGACACTGTCCTTGGTCTAAGGGCTCTATGTGCCTGCTCCATGGTGTGTGAGGTGCCCTCTAGAGGGCCCAGAAGTGCCACGAACAGCGTTTTGAGGAACTCTTGGAGGTCACTCATCGCCACCGACTCAGGGATACCTCGGAATCTGATATTGTTTCTCCTGGCCCTGTCCTCCACATATGCCAGTTTCAGTTCAAGCTGTGTTATTTGTTCCGCTAGAGCTTCGGCATAAGAGAGCAAGCTGGAGTGATCAGTGGCCAGGTCGTCGTGTTGCCGCTCAAGGGTGTCCACTCTATCTCCGATTTCAGCTATATTTTTTCTTAAGTTCCGCAGAACTTCGCTGAATTTCAGCCGTAATGGATTTGGTCTGTATCGCCAGCATCTTCTGTAGCGTGCTTTCGGTAATGTAGTGATTAAGGTGGGCAGTGGAGCGGGAGCTTGATTGAGAGCCCTCGTCTTGGGACTCGGGGTCACTATCCATTCTCCTCTGGGGATTAGGTTCTTTGCAGGGTTGAGAAAAATGATCAAGAACAGACTTTTGGGAACCAACAGGGGTCTTGGTGTTTCTCCTTGAAGCGTGAGGCATGATAAGAGAGGTTCAAGGGGGTGAGCAATCCCACCAAGGTAGTCCACCCTGACCACACAAGGCACTGTAGGGGAAAAAGAAAGCAAGTAGGACCTGCACCAAGTGTATACCTTAAAGTTAAAACATTTACAGCCTAACTTGCGAGAGTGGGGTTAAACATCACCTAGTTATACAACATATATTAACAGCATTGGTAACAGTACAGAATTACCATCCACCTATATAGACTGACCTGCATCTGCGGACCCCCTCACACCTCAGGGAGAGGGGGATACGACCAAAAAGGAAGGGAAAAGGGAAGTGGCAGTGACCGACCCAGACTAGCAGGGTCGGAAAGGGGGAGGTGCAAGAAGGTCCACAGTAGTACAAACCGTAAACAAACGGGAGATGTTACCACAGTGCTGTATATTAGACTTGAGCAAAATACTGTTTCATAGGGTTAACTAGACATGCATGTAAAAATGAACAGAAGAGAGACACCACTCTGAGCCTAAGCAGGAATCTGCACTAAGCCCACTGTTATTGAAATTTCTGATAAGCTTGTGATCCTAGCGGACTAGCAGCCCCTGGGCCTACAGAACCTCCTCTTGACTCAGGGAAAGGGGATACGACCCGAAGGAAGGGGAAGGGGGAGGTGGAAGTGACCAGCCTAGACTGGCTAGGCCGGAAAGGGGGAGTCTTGAGGAGTTAGCACTTAAATATAAACTGATCTAGTTAATAACTATAACCATTACTGTAGAAAAAACCTGCGAGAAATGAAAATAGTTAAACAAACAGTAATGTAATATAACACTCCACTCTGGACTGAGGGCCCAGAGGCACATAAGCTGGCGCAGCAGCTAGATTTTGCAGAATGAGGGTGCAGTAAATGAGGCTATACAGGGGGCCAGGAGCAGTATTTGGAAATTACTAAAAACCTGGGCTAGGGGCACAAAGCGTTTGAGTATCCACAAGGGGTTGCTGAGCTGTGGATTATGTGAGGGCCAACCAGTGTAAGGAGCACTATGAGTAAAGTTTTTATTGTTCCCCTCCTTAAAGCAACTCCAAAAGCAATATCTCCAGGGTAGCAAGGTGGAGAATGTCCAGGTGGTAGGACAGTGGCAAGGGGGGGTCCACTCGACTGCAGGGGTCAGCAGGAAAAAGGGGGGGAGAGCATACTGTAGGTAATTACAGCGTGCAACTTAATAAATGTGTACCCCTCAAAGCAGGTTAACACCCTTCCTTTTTAATATTAATCAGTATACTTAGGAGTTTTCCTTAGTGAGAGGCCTGTCTAAAAGTGCTAATACCTCCTCCTTGTCAGCAGTGCAGAAAAGCTGTTTTGTGATAAGAGTATTTTAGATGAGGTCTGTTCACAGTAGTATATTGGATGGGTTATCTGGTGGCCCTGTCTGCGGTGTTAAATAAGCCTATTCAGAGGAGACAGTTCTTTACAGCTTTAATATGCTGTCTAGTTTGAGATGGCAATGAGTCTCTAATCTGTGGTGGCAAGTGAAGTAGTGCAATCCAGTGGCAATCAGCAGAGTTAAGAGAACTAATGGTTGTTAGTTGTGCAACACGTTACCTCCCCAGGCCCCTGCAGGGATCAGTAGTGAGGGGCACAGTAGGTTTATAGTGACCCAGAACGGAGCTCTGCAGGGGGCTAATAAAGGTGTTAATAAAGATGCTGTCAGGCAGTTCTTTGTAGCAGAAACCCCAGACACCCGGATCCCCACTGCACTGTAGTATTCTACAAACTGATTTACTATGGCTACCGGGTACTAACAGTCAAGAATGAAAATGGCGTCTTTTCGCGCCTTTTGTGAGCCTGGTGATACAGAATTAGGCCGGTAATGTACAAAAAGTTCCCCTGCCTGCTTACTTGTAAACCCTCCAGTGGGGAGCCGGGCAGCCACGATCGGTCCGTTTCACTGCAAGATCAGCCAGCCTGGCTATCTCCGACTCTCCACACTGTGTACCAGATAGACGGTTCTGCCGCTTGAGGGGGAGCCTGTTTGGCGACAGAGCGGCAGTTGCACTTAGTGTCTAAAGGCTGCACCTAAGTCCGGAGCGGAGCCCCGACCCTCCGGACTATATCTCCGCACAGTTGAGCTTGCCTTCCACCTTGTCACCAGCTGGACCGTGCGGTCTGATTACCAATCACCTCTGCAGCGTTGCCGGTCTTGCAAATGTTTTTATTCTCCTCTTCTCCTTTCTTATGTGTCCGGGTGTTAGGATTTGGGCTGTTTCCCTCTGAGTGCTTTTCTCTGAGTATCTCCTACAGCCGCCGGAGCGGAGCCCTAACTCACCGGCATCTGCTGCCTAACTCCAAGGCCTCTGCTTCTTCCCTTATTATGGTCTATGTTTGTACAGCACCTCTATTCCATCGAATAAAGTCTGTGGAGTCAACTGTTATAGTCTACCCCAATGTTAGGAGCCAGACCAGGACAGATTTCAGAGCTTTAATACCTTTAAAATAGTTATAAAGATAAACTTTTAGCAGAGCTTCAGCTATATGCTTCTATCCTGCACGGTAGCTAGCTCCGCCCCCCCAGCTGACATTTTTTAAATATGATTCATGCACATTGCAATCTAATTTGTAAAAGATACACATAAATATACAAAGTATGAGCCTAATTTGTTAAAGTTACACAGAAACTGTGAAGGCATAATCAGAAATTATAAAATCACAATCCTAAATACACTGCTGTATACAAAATAGAAAATGCAAAGTTTATATGTAATGAAAGTGTGAGCGGACATGATACGATGTAGCTGATGTGTAGGGTGTGGGTGGCGCCTCTTGGCCTACTGTGTATAAAATGATGCTTCTTGAGAACAAATTATTTTGTGATATAAATGTGATCTATAAAAGATATATAGATCTCAGCCCCTGTAAAACTGCAGGTAAATGGTGTAAAAATATATTACAAAGATCTCGGCCCCTGTAAGATTTCAGGTAAAAGGTGTAAAAATATAATACAAAGATTTATTGATTATAAAAATCATGTACATACATTTAATAAATTAATACAACAAATTGCTGCAGAATGGATGCTAAATTTGACTCAATAAAAATTAACGACACTGGTGTCTAAATATTCTAACTCAATAAAAACACATTTGAAGAACACATTTTGACTTCCAATCCAACTATAAGCGTGATTTCATATAAAACCACAAATATACATTCACAATTGATCAAATCATCAATGATGTCTCATTATCCTGCCCACTATTTTCAGAACTGTGTGTTCAAAATACTTAAACCAATGAAATTGTGTTTAAAGCGCCATTTTGAAACCTAGGTATTGTAAACGGATTGGTACAGAGCAAAGGATACCCACGGAGTGGGTTTGGAAAACAATTAAATTTGCAGACAAGATTTCTGATATACGGTAGAGATATGTTAATGAAATGCTATTGATAAAAAGCGTATTTGGGGTAGTTAGTTAGTAACAGGCATAGAAAATATTTACTTACAGTGGCCCTTTAATAACTGCTGTTTCCGGTGAGCCTGAAGGCTAGCGCGGAAACAGGGGCATCAAGCTCCATTCAGAGCTTGATAAATCGTCCCCCAAGTCTTGCTGCAGGTCTTTTGCAGTCACTCAAGGGTTTTTCTTAACCTGCCTTCTAAGAAATCTGGTTGCAGACATTGATAGCATCCTTTTTTTGCCCTTTCCAGGTAGTGTAACCGCTGTTCCATTAACTTTGAACTTATGAACTCTGCTTCCAACGGTGTCTCTAGGAACATTCAGTTTTGTCTCCTGTTCCTTGTTTGTAAAGGGCGATGATCTCTTCTCTTAACTTTTTGGACCATTCTTTTGACTTAGCCATATTTCTAACATGCATTAAAATGTGACACTCAACAAACCCCTAGCCATTTCAGGTATTTCATGTGTTCTAGCTCAAGCACACCTGCTGCAACTAATAAAGCCCTTGATTAGTTGCATCAGGTGTGCTTGAGACAAAACCTGTTCTGCATATTTGTGCTGTTGTGAGGGATTCTATTCAGGTGGTTGAATAATTTTGAGACTGCAGAATTCATTATAAGTTGCATTTTCAGTTGAATTTGGGGAACAACTTAAAGCATTCATTGTGTTGAGCTATTTCAGTTGCTTTTGTTTTATTTATTAATTGCAAACAGCTGAAAGTCTGTAAATTTTGACAATAAACCTGATTTGCAATGGGGGTTCAATAATTTTTTATTACAACTGTATGTACTTTAGGTTTTAAGGATCCTAAGGTGAGGTGAAGTCTGTTAAATGTTTGGATTTTATTTTAAAACCTACTGTTAAGTCTCCAGAGGTGTTTCCTTTGTCTAATGCTGTCTCTGAGATAGTTTCAAAGGATTGGTCTAATCTAGGCTAGGTTTAATATAGTGTATCCTTTGCCAGCCTCTAATGTTGATCTGTTGGAAACAGTTCCTAAAGTGGATGGGACTATTTCTACCTTAGCTAGGAGTACTACTATTCCTTTGAAAGATAGTTCTTCATTTAAGGATCATATGGATAGGAAATAGGAATCCTTTCATATGAGGGATTTTCAGTAAGCAGGTTATTTTAAGACCGCGGCTTCTTCTGTTTGGTTGGATAGTCTTTCTGAGCAGTTTTCAGATGATGGTCCTGGCAGTAAAGATTTTCCTAATCTTTTGGGTCTGTTAAAGTCTGCCAATGCTTTAATTTGTGATGCAGTTATTCTTAGAGTATGTCATTAGCAGTTCTTTCTAGAAGGGCTTTGTGGTTAAATTCCTGGTCAGCTGATATGGTTTCCAAATCCAGACTTTTATTTATCTCTTTTGTTTAAAGGGAAAGATGTTGTTTGGTTCTAGGTTAGATTCTATCATTTCTACTGTGACAGGAGGTAAGGGAAATTTTCTTCCCCAAGACAAGTAATCTAAGGGTAAATTTAAAGCTCCTAATAGTTTTCATTCCTTTTGTTAGAAAAAGAAACACAAATTATCTTTCTCCTCTCAGAAACAAGGATCTTCCATTTCTGCATGGAAGCCAAGTTGAAATTGGAACAATTTAAGTAACTACTCCCTCATCCAAGTCAGCACCCGATCCAGATATTCTGATAGGGGGCAGTTTATGCCTAATTAAGAGGCTTGGTTCCATCTGTACAGGATTCCTGGGTTCTGAATATAGTCTCTAAGGGTTACCGAATAGGTTTCGGGGTGAGGACTCGCAGAGAAGGGGTTTTTCTGTCTCATGTCCGAAAGGCTTCTTGGAAAGCAAAAGCATTATTTTAGTCTATTTTGGATCTGGAGTCACTGTTCCAGTTCCAATTTTGGAACAGTGATTACATTTCTATTTGATTCTTTTTATTGTTTCAAAGAAAGGGACTTTCAGATCAGTTTTGGATTTGAAAACTTTGAACAAGTTTCTCAGAGTCCCTACTTTTAAGATGCAAACTATTTGGACTATTCTGTCTTTTGTGCAGGCAGGTCAGTTTATGTCCAAATAAAGAAGATCGTAAGTAACCTTGGTGAGGGTAGTCTCAGTTGAGTGTTGGGGACAGAAGCCAGATTGCAGGGGGTCAAGCAAGGAATCTGAGGATAGGAAGCAGGTCAGGTGGTCAAAACTAGTTTTTCCATGAGTTTTGAAGTTAGTAGAAGCAGTGATATGGGGTAGTAGTTTGCAGGAGAATTAGGATTACGGGAGGGTTTTTTGAGGATAGGAGGTGACCTTTGCATGTTTGAAAAAATATGGGAATGATCCAGTAGAAAGGGATAGGTTTAAGATGTGAGTAATATCTGGAGTGATGGTGGAAGACAGAGAAGGTATTAGATGTGAAGGTTTTTACAAAAATGCAACAAATTGTTGCACAGCAGAGAAAGAGCCTTACTCTTGTTTTAAATTAATAAAAAAGTATCAAGGTGGAAACATACCACAAATGCATACCAAATACATTTATTAGAAAATATTGGAAACATAAAAAAACAGTCGACCTTGATTGCTTGAACTAAGGGTGTCAGATGAAGAGAGTCTCCAAAGTGATACTAAATACAAGGTCAAATTATTGAGGTAAATATTGCTTTATGGGAGAATAACTATATACTGACTAATACCCAAAATGAGAAGGTTAAATAGTTTGTAGCGTACCCATAAAAAAAGTAAAAGCACAGCTGATCCTAAAAAGGCTCCTTCTATAGCGGGAGCTATAAGGGCACAGTCCCTCTTTTTATGTCTCTTTTTTCTCTTTTTTATGGCTTTTTCTCTGTTGTGCAACATTTCTTGCATTTTTGTAAAAATTGTTGCATATCATATATATGTGATACCAGTGACGTGCAGTAATAGGAGGCAAGGGAGGCAGTGCCTACCCTGTCCAATCAGAAAAAGAAGTTTTTATTTATGATTAAAAAAAATAAAAAAAGTTTGTGTAATTTTTTTTGTACATTTTGTGACCACGCCCCCCCCAGCTACAATACCCCCCCCCTTGCCGGCTCCACAGATGCAATACCATCCATTCCCATCCATGTTGCGCAATTAAGAGGCAGTGAGCTGCTCCGCTGCCCTCCATGAATTGCGCAACATGGATGCTAGCTACTGTTTAGTGCTCACTATGAGCTAGCGCCACCCAGTGGTGTCTCACCGGGCCCATGCCTCTCTCCAATAGAGGCGGTTCTCTTAACCGCCGCTATGAGATGGAGGTGACCACAGCCAATCAGCATCAGTGCTGCTAGGGAGGCGTGCCGGCCGGGCTTGTTTGAAGCAGTGACTGGGACGGCTGTTGGCGGGAAATAGTGAACAGGGGGAGCTGCAGCAAGAGAGTGGACTGTCTGAGAGACCGGTCTCAGAGTAAACAGACCGGTAAGTAATAATACACACTCACAGTCACTCGCATACCCTCTCAGCCAGGCCAGCAGACTAGAGCAGTCACTCAGAAGAGTGTGTGTCCACCGGCTGCAATATACTTTATTTCAGGATCATCTCTCCTCCTGGGCACTCTGTGTTATTAAGCAAGTTCTCTCACTGCAGCTGTAATACAGTATGGCTATGTGATGATCGTGGCATGATGTTATTTTTTTCCTGATCTAAGGGACTGAAGATTCAGAATCATTAGCATTTTCTAATGGGAAATGCTAATGATTCTGAATCTTCAGTCCCTTAGATCAGGAAAAAAATAACATCATGTCACGATCATCACATAGCCATACTGCTGCAGTGAGAACACAGAGTGCCCAGGAGGAGAGATGATCCTGAAATAAAGTATATTGCAGCCGGTGGACACACACTGTTGTGAAGTCAGTAGGGGCTAGGGACCTCAGGCAATTCCATTATACTGAGCTCAGCACTTTCCTGTAACGGCTCTAACTAACAAACAGAGCCTGCTGCCTTAGCACAATATAGTGATTTAGAACTGAGGGGAAATGCAGCCTACAACGGCAGCTGTTATATGACAAGTGGGAACGCTGCCTGATAAGAGAACAACTATAAATCAAATCCTTCCCTCAGTAGCCCAGCCCTGCATTTGCAACCCCTTCGTTCTCAGGGAAGAGCCTGTCGTCCTCCTGCTGCTTAGTGCTGCTATGTAAGGAATGTGCCCTTCTTCTTACTTTGCTATGTAAGAATACTCTATCTCTAACCTGTGTTTTCTCATGGATTGTGGATCTCTACTTGAAAAGGTGCATGTATGTATTTAGGGAGTGCACTATTTTCTGTGTTATCAATTACTAGTTAACCTCTTTGATGCCTGTGGATTTTAATGAACACTGCTTATCAATGGAATGCAGTAGCTCTGGTACCTTGTAAATTAAGAGCACTCTGCCTGCCTTTGTAAGCCTTCCCTACACAGCTAGCTATTGTGTAGAATAAATCTCATATTACATTTCCACATGTCAGTTTGCATTGCAACACACACAGCACATCACTAATGCATGCAGTTCACATTTAAAGTTAAAGAAGAATTGTCTTCCCATTGTGCCTGGGTCATTCCTGTCCTTTCTGGGGGAATAGAATGAATTTGCTGATTTGTAGCTCTGGTTCTTATTGGAAATAGGGAGAAAATGTAAAGATATTACAGTGAAAATCAGCACAGAAATGTAGCTTGCAACATTGCTGCTGATTATGGATTGCAAAACTTTTCTTAGCCTTTATCCCAAACCCTAAAAATAACCACATCTCTTATCTCTAACCCCAAATATTTATCTATTTCCATGAGTTATGAGTACTGGATTTGCATATTTAGTATTTACAAATTGCATTAAACTCTATGCTTTTTAAAATAAATATAAATATTAAATATAAATAAGCACATGGCTCTTTATAAACACTGTGTGTGCATTTGTAAGCTTAGTATACAAGTCTGTTTGTCATTGAGTCAAGTGAACTTAGTGAAGAGTGCTCAGTGGTACTAGTAGTGCTTTATCTTTTACTATATATTGAATTATTCCTGTTTTTATTTTATTTTTTAAAAACTCCCCTCCTTTATCCCTGCATGAGCCAGAACACAACACTTGATATGTACAGTGTGTGTGTGTTACTGTCTGTGTGGGTTTGGGGGGGTCTGTGTGTGTATAGATCTGTGTGTGTGGGTTTGTCTGTCTGTGTGTGGATGTGTGTGTGTCTGTGTTTGTGTGACTGTATGTCTGTGTGTTTGGGGGTCTGTGTGAGTGGGTCTGTGTTTATTTGTGTGGATGTTTCTGTGTGTGTGTTTGGGGGGGGTGTGTGTGTGTGTGGGTCTGTCCCTGTGTGTATACCTGTGTGTTTGTGTGGGTCTGTGTGTGCATGTGTGTGTCTGTTTGGTAGGGGTCTGTGTTTGTGGGTCTGTCCCTGTGTGTGTCTTTGTGTGTGTGGGGGGTCTGTCTGAGTGTGTGTTTCTGTCTGTGTTTGGGGGTCTGTCTCTGTGTGTGCATCTGTTTGTGTGTGGGTCTATTTCAGTGTGTGTGGGTCTGTGTGTGTGAGTCCAGTACTTGTGTTATGTGCTATTTCCCATAATGCTCAGCCACCATTTCAGCTGGGAAATCTAGTTCCAAAACCTCTGGAGGGTCACAATTGATGAGCCCTGTGCTGTAGGTGAACATAACTAACTCTTTTCAGGTGCAAAATATTTGTTGGTGCCAGTAATTTAGTGATATTTATATGTGTGTGTGTGTATGTATGTATGTATATATATATATATATATATATATATATATATATATATATATATATATATATATATATATATATTTACACACACATGTATACATATATATGTGTGTGTGATTCTTGTGCGTATCATTGTCAGTGCCTCACTAGCCGCTGACGTCACTGTGTGATACAGCTGTCTAAATAACATCCCTCAATTTTCTCCTGGTCAAGCGGGCAGGTAGTGAGGTGTGAGGAAGACAATAAGGAACCCACTTCATTCTCAGTGGCTGAAAGGAAGATACAGAGAGTGGCAGAGGTGATGACTGGGGGTGGAGATGGAAGATTGCAGGCTTTAAGCGGGATGTTGGTTCGGATAGTATGGATTTTGTTTAAAAAGTAGTCTGCCAGGTCTTGAGCACTAAAGGCAGATGCAGGGGGTGATGTAGGTGAGTAGAGGAGAGAGTTAAAAGTAGGGAAGATACATTTAGGGTTTGAGGAGTGAGTAGATAGAAGAGGAGGTATGCTTGGCTAATTGAAGGGCATATGTGTAAAAATGAAAAATTAACTTATATTGGAGGAAAACAGGTTCAGAGCGAGATTTCCTCCAGGCATTCTCAGCACTGTGGGAGCATTTTTGCAGGTATCATGTTTGATGAGAGTGCCAGAGCTGTAACTGACAATGTGGAGTTATGCGTTGTTGGGGAGGAGCATGTGTGTCTAGTGCAAAAGAGCGTCTATTTTATAGTGGGCTGTAGCAAGGTCAGGGCAGGATATTGTGGAAGTGTGGGGGAGGAGATGTTGAATAAAGTTGGAAAATTAGAGAAGATCCACAGTGTGCAGATTTCTACTTGTGTGGGGTTGAAGGGGAGAAGTAGGTTAAACCTGTATATTAAAATTATAGGTGAGCAGCTGGTGGTCTGAAATGGAAAACAGGCATCAGATATAGAGCATAGGTAGGAGAATACCAGATCAATAAAGTGTCCATCATGGTGAGTAGGGTATAGGGTGGATTGTGAGAGACTGAAGGAGCTTGTGAGTGAGATAAGTTTAGAGGCAACAGGGTCAGATGGGTTATCAATGGGCATGTTTAGAATTAGAGCAGGTATATTTGGATAGAGAATCGAGGAAGCCAGGTGGCAAAAGTGTCAAGGAATTGGGAGGTTGGTCAAGAAGGGCGATTACTGCCACTCTGAGGGATGGGGGGGGGGGGTAGGTGAATGCAGTGAACTTCAAAAGCGGAAAAGGAGAAAGTTGGATTTGAGATAGGTACTTATAGGAGCAGGAGGGGGAGAACAAGATTCCAACACCGCCACCATGTCTCTCATCTGGCTTAGGGGTATGTCTAAAGTGGAGACCACTGTGTGTGAGAGCAGAAATAGAAGATAGCCAGGATTCGGTAATTGCTAAAAGATTAAAAGCGTTTTTATTTTTTCATCAGAATAAGGCAGTTTCGAGAACTATGTTTGATTTCTTACCCAAGATGTTATCTTTGGACTATATGAGCAGGGAAATTGTTGTTGGCTCTTTTTGTCCGAATCCTAAGAGCTCTATAGAGAGGCTTCTCTATGATTTGGATGTTGTTAGAGCTTTGAACTACTACTTGCAGTCTACTAAGGATTTCAGACAAACTTCTAGTGCGTTCATCGTTGTAGTTCTAGAAAAGAGCAAAAAGCTACGGCAGTTTCATTCACATCTTGGCTTAAGTTTTTAATTCAGAAACTTACTTTGAGATGGGTCAGTCTCCTCCTAAACGGATTACAGCTCATTCAACCAGATAAGTTGCCACATCTTGAGCCTTTAAGAATGAGGCCTCTGTGGATCAAATTTGTAAGGCAGCCACTTTGCATACTTTTACTACATTTTACCATTTTTATGTTTTTGCTTCTTTCGTAGCAGCTTTTGGTAGGAAATTCCTTCAGGCAGTTGTTTATGATTGATTGATTGAAGTTTTGTTAAAGGGACACTCAAGTCAAAATTAAACTTCATGATTCAGATACAGCATGCAAGTTTAAATAACTTTCCAATTTACTTCCATTAACAAAATGTGCACAGTCCTTTTATATTTACACTTTTTGAGTCACCAACTCCTACTGAGCATGTGCAAGAATTCACAGCATATACATATATGCATTTGTGATTGGCTGATGGCTATCACATGATACAGGGGGAGTGTGAATAGACATAACTTTGCAATTTATTTAACAAAAATCTTATACTCATTTGAAGTTCAGACTAAGTGCTATTGCATTGTCTTCTTATCATGCATTTGTTCATTATGCAAATCTACAGTGTTGACTGGTCCTTTAAGTTCTTTTTGTTTTCTTTTTATGTTTTTGCATGTAAAATAAAATCACTAATCTATTATTGTGAAACAAAAGAGAAAAAAAGTATATAATAAAATATTGTAAAGTACATATCATGCTTGTCCCGCCCTCATTACTCGTGGACTTCACTGCTTGGGTATTAGTTTCCCAGAAGTTATGGATTGTGGAGTCTCACCACCTGTATGAAAGAAAACATAATTTATACATAACTGATAAATTCATTTATTTTTTGTTGCTCTTATTACTTTTTCCTACTTTTTTTTTTGCTTGGCTATACATCAGACTAGTTTCTAGTAAGGTGGGAGGGGTTATATAGAGCTCTTGGGGTTTTGGAATCTTTGCCTCCTCCTAGTGGCTAGTAATTCCCAGGAGTAAATGGACTCTCACCACCACCATGAAATAAATGAATTTATTAGGTAAACATAACTTATGTTTTTTTTCTTACGAAACTCTTCAGTACCTGCATAGAAATAACTGATTTATCACTTTATTGACCATTAGTGCTCTGCACCTCACCTGTCTAGATGTTGTCTTCTTTACATTCAATACATCAAGACTTATGTCTACTGTGCTTGCCTGTGATATTAAGGTACTTCATTTTGAGGGAGTAGACATGGGTGTTCGCACCTTTGTGACCCTTATACCAATATGACAGTACCATTTGTTGTATATATCATAAGTGGAACTTTTTGTCTTCATTATTACTCAACTGTTTCTACTTACATTGAAGCAATTTTAGTAAAGACAAACGGTGCAGCATTAATTAAACTTACACAACTTACTAAAGGCTTTTATATTGATCCTATCATTTCAGATTGTTAAGCACTTAAAAAAATTTAAAACATTCTGATTTCCCCATAAAATACTTAATAATGTGCGGTAGAAACAAAACAACTTTGCGGCAAACTTTCACTATTTACTTTGCCGTTTTCATGTAATTTAATTTTTAGATTGTGGGGTTTTCAGTTTCTGCAAGAAATGGAACCATATGCTCTGCCCCACACTTGACAAGCGTATTCCTACTACATTCTACACAGTGATAATTGTTTCATCCATGTAGTAGCTTATTTTTATGTCTTTTTATTAGCTTCAGCAGAGTAGGTAAGACAACAAGAGACTTTTAACAGGGTAATACAAAACCTTCGGCTAGATTACGAGTTTTGCGTTATGAGCGGCTTGCTGCTAACTTGCAAGTTATTTCTACCGCTCACCTCCCTATAGCGCTGCTATTACAGGTTTTTAAAAACCTGGCATTAGCAGGCAATATAGCAGCACTGAGCTCCGTACCATACTCAAATACCAGCGCTGCTTTGAGCTGCTTTAACGTGCTCGTGCACGATTTCCCCATAGACATCAATGGGGAGAGTCGGCTAAAAAAAAGCCTAACACCTGCAATAAAGGAGCGTAAAGCTCCGTAACGCAGCCCCATTAATTCCTATGGGGAAAGAAAATTTATGTTTACACCTAACACCCTTACATAAACCCTGAGTCTAAACACCCCTAATCTGCTGCCCTTGACATCGCCGACACCTACATTACACTTATTAACCCCTAATCTGCTGCCCCCGACATCGCCGACATGTGCATTATACTTATTAACCTCTAATCTGCCACCCCTAACATCGCTGCCACCTACCTACACTTATTAACCCCTAATCTTCCGCCCCAACGTCGCCGCCACTATACTAAAGTTATTAACCCCTAAACCTTACCCTAACCCTAACACCCACTAACTTGAATATAATTAAAATAAATCTAAATAAAAATTACAATTAATACCTAAATAATTCCTATTTAAAACTAAATAAATACTTACCTGTAAAATAAACCCTAAGCTAGCTACAATATAACTAATAGTTACATTGTATCTATCTTAGGTTTTAGTTTTATTTCACAGGCAAGTTTGTATTTATTTTAACTAGGGATACTAGTTAGTAAATAGTTATTGACTATTTACTAAACTACCTAGCTAAAATAAATACAAATTTACCTGTAAAATAAAACCTAGCCTGTCTTACACTAACACCTAACCTTACACTACAATTAAATAAATTACATTAATTAAATACTAAAATTACAAAAAACAAACAAACACTAAATTACACAAAATAAAACATTTTTATCAAATATTTAAACTAATTACGCCTAATCTAATAGCCCTATCAAAAGAAAAAAGCCCCCCCAAAATAAAAAAACCCTAGCCTAAACTAAACTGCCAATAGCCCTTAAAAGGGCCTTTTGCGGGGCATTGCCCCAAAGGAATCCGCTCTTCTACCTGTAAAAAAAAAAATACAAACAACCCCACAACAGTAAAACCCACCACCCACACAACCAAACCCCCCAAATAAAATCCTATTTAAAAAACCTAAGCTCTCCATTGCTCTGAAAAGGACATTTGGATGGGCATTGCCCTTAAAAGGGCATTTAGCTCTTTTTCAGCCCAAACCCTAAGCTTAAAATAAAACCCACCCAATAAACCCTTAAAAAACACTAACCCCCGAAGATCCACTTATAGTTTTTGAAGCCCGGACATCAATCCTCAACGAAGCTGGGAGAAGTCTTCATCCAAGCGGCAAGAAGTCCTCAACGAAGCCTGGAGAAGTCTTCATCCAAGCGGCAAGAAGTCCTCAACGAAGCCTGGAGAAGTCTTCATCCAAGCGGCAAGAAGTCCTCAACGAAGCCTGGAGAAGTCTTCATCCAAGCGGCAAGAAGTCCTCAATGAAGCTGCTGCTTTTTCACTCATAATGTAAATCTCGTAATCTAGCCGCATGTAAATTTTGCTAACATACAGCTAGATTACAAAATTTGAGCTCTATAGGGAAATTAATGAACGCAACAAAAGTGGCGTTATTTAATCCCCTATAGCGCCGCTGCCATTACAAGTTTTACAAAACCAGGCTTGTGCGGGCGATATGGGGTTTTTAAGCTCCATACCGCACCAAAAACAAGAGCTGTTCTGACGTGCTCATGCACGCTTTCCTCATAGACATCAATGGGGAGAGCGGGTCAGAAAAAAACACCCCTAATCTGCAACTCCCGATATCGCCACCACCTAAATAAAGGTATTAACCCCTAACCTGCGCTCCCGATATCGCTGCCACTATATTAAAGTTATTAACCACTATTCCACCACACTCCAACATCGCCCACACTATCATAAATATATTAACCCCTATTCTGCCTCTTCCCAACATCTAAATAAAGCTATTAACCCCTATACCTCTGGCCTCTCACATCACTACCACAAAATAAACCTATTAACCCCTAAACCACCAGCCCCCCACATGGCAACAACCTAAATTAAACTATTAACCCCTAACCCTAACGTAACCCTAACACCCCCTAACTTTAAAATAATTAAAATAGAGCTAAATTAAACTTACAATTATTAACTAAATAAACCTATTAACCCCTAAATCGCCAGCCCCCACATTGCAACAACCTAAATTAAACAATATTAACCCCTAAACCTAACCCTAACACCCCCTAACTTTAACATAATTAAAATATACCTAAATTAAAGTTACAGTTATTAACTAAATAATACCTATTTAAAGCTAAATACACACTTACCTGTGAAATAAAACCTAAAATAGCTACAATATAACTAATATTGTAGATATCTTAGGTTTTATTTTTATTTCAAAGGTAAGTTTGTATTTATTTTAAATAGGTAGACTAGTTAGTAAAGCTAGTTAGTTATTAACTATTTATTAACTACCTACTTAAAATAAATACAAACTTAACTGTCAAATAAATCCTAAGCTACCTTACACTAAAACCTAAAATTACAAAAAATAAAACACCTACCATTAGAAAAAATAAAAAATCTACCATTACAACAAAAAAAACGAAATTATCCAAAAAATCTAAATTATTCCTATTCTAATACCCTTTAAAAAAAAAACACCCCAAAATAAAAAAAAAGCCTAATCTAAAATAAACTACCAAGGGCACTTAAAAGGACCTTTTGTAGGGCATTTCCATAAGTTAATCAGCTCTTTTGCTGCAAAACAAACACCCCCTAAAAGTATACAAACCCCCACCCCCCAAACTACCAAGGGCCCTTAAAAGGGCCTTTTGTAGGGCATTGCCCTAAGTTAAACAGCTCTTTTGCTACTAAAAAACCCACAAACACCCCCTAAAAAAATACATTACACAAAATAACAAACAAATGATAAAAAAAAAAAAAAAAAACACCCCAAAATAAAAAACCTAATCTAGAATAAACTACCAATGGCCCTTAAAAGGACCTTTTGTAGGACATTGCCCTAAAGAAATCAGCTCTGTTTAAGATAGAAAAATGACAAAGACCCACTAACATTACACCCCCACAAACCCACAAAATAAAAAAAAAATATCTAAAAAACCTAAGCTGGCGGCGGAGTCTGGCCACGCTGGGAGATGGCCGCACATTAGAAGGACTCCTCATCTCCAAACAAGTGAACATCAGCTAAATGGCATAAATCCTGATATAAAGGGGTCAGGAAACTGGGACATAGGCTGAGGAAGGGTCCCTACACATCATTGGAGGAGCGATCACAGCCGCAAGTTGCCCACCGCCAGGGGCCTACCAGAAGCAACACACCTTACTCCCTGGCCCGCAGGCCCTTCTTGGCGGTGGTAACGATCATTGCAATAATTGAGGGCAATGGACCTAAAACTAATCAGCGGATCTATAGGACGCAGACCGGTAAGCGTTACTCACCTCCCCCTACACCGCAACGATCTACTGGCAGCAGAGGTCGTGGTCCATCAGATGCAGGTCACAAAAAGCAGAAGCAGTCAGTGATTACTATCGCCGGCCAATGGCCACGGCTCCTCCCATTCCTGCTTCGCGGTAACACCACTGTTACAGTTACCGTCTCAAATCGATCTATAGTACGCAGGCTTGTGGGCTCTTAAGTGTGAGGGAAAAGTGGAGGGTGAGAGACAGATGCACCTCCAGGCATCAACCGCAGTACAGTGAGCCCCCGGGATATCTTAGGCACCGGTCTGATGTCCTGTACTCCTTTTTAGAGGAGTAATAAGCCAGTTTACAATAGAGACAGGGGCAGGTGAAAAGAGGGAAGCTGCATAACGACAAAGGGTCTAAACAGAATCCCTCAGGGTATTTTATAAGTACCTGAGGCCTATATAACATAAGGCAGAGTGAGGCTGCTGGCACATACCTTAACACTCCTACTCCCATAGGGACACGTTACTTTCTTTGGGCAGACCCCTGGACAACCTTAGCTATAAGGACACTGTATAACATATATAAGACTCTATTTATATAAAGGATAATTGATTATAGCAGTTCAGCTGAAGCATTACATAAAGACTCTAATATATTGTAGCAGTGGGGGAAAGAGGAGAAAGGTATACTTGTACCATAATACAACTCAACCCCATCCTTTCTATTTTTGCCATACTACATGAGGGTTTGTAAGGCCTAATAAAAGACAAAGCAAAGCTGAGAAAGCTCATCTAATAAATCTTTGAATCATTTTTTGAAACCTATTAACCCTTTACTGGAATTAAATAAAGAAGTGATGGATCATACACAATCTAAATGAACATCCCCCAATACTCTGGGAAATGCCCCTCTCACTCAATACGTGACCAAAGAGGATATTCAGCATCTATCCTCTAAGGAGGATATCAACTGAGTCTTAAAAGAAATGAGAAGCCTGTTTGGGGACCTTAGGAAAGACCTTTCAGTGTTGGATGCCAGAGTCACACAGACGGAAACAGCAGTATCCAAATTTACGTCCTCCATACAACAAAGCACCACAGAGTTACAGAACCATGCAGACAACCACCAGTACCTTAATGAGAAGATAGAGGACCTAGACAATCGCTGCCGTAGGAACAACTTGCGCATTAGGGGTGTCTCTAAGACTGTCCTCCCCCAGTGCATAGAGGGTTATTTACAGGCCTTGTTCAGGGGGGTTAAAGGGCCCCCTACATCCCCGGACTTGCCCATAGAGCGAGCTCACAGGGCTCTAAGGCCCAAACCCCCAGTGAAAGCTCCTCCAAGAGACATAATAGTAAAATTCCTAAGCTATAAAGACAAGGAAGAGATCCTCCAAGGAGCTAGAACCAAATATCCTCTTTTCCACGTTGGTGAAGAAATCCACTTCTTCACGGACCTTTCTCCCACAACTCTGCAGAAAAGAAGAGAACTGAGTCACATCACTTCAACTCTTCGGAGCCATAAAATCCAATACAAATGGGGTTCCCAGTGGCCATCATAGCCACAAACAACAACAAAACAGCTATCTACAGACCCGGAATGGAAGTGGCCACTTTCTATGAAGCTCTGTCAATACAAGCACCCTCCCCGCACAGACCCAGAATGGAGAATGCATCTCGTCTCTCTCAACGCCCCTCTGATCTAGCGGATGCCCCAGGAAGGGAGCAAGAAGAGATTGCAAGTTGATCTGTCGTTTCCAGCTAAGTGTGATATACTGTTTATCTTTAAGATGTGTAGATGTGTTTCTTGATGTTATGGGGGGTGTTGGAGGGAGAGTGGCGGTCTCTCCCTTTTTCCATTCCCTCTCCTCTGGACTCGGACATGTCCCAATATCATCACATGACTACATCATTGTCTGTTACGCTTGCTGCACCCATATGATGTTAACAGTTATTTTTTTTCTCTCTCTGTTTACTCTAATGTTTTTGCTTTAAGTTCCAAAATTAAAAGGTTTGCAGTCCGCAGGTAAAGTATACTACATTGATTTTATGTTTCAACATTGTACTAAAATTGATCCGTCTATAAGACGTATGTGTTGTTACCTTCTCTAATTCTCCACCTGTAATTAAGGCATTAACTAGAACCATTAATAAAGTTAGTCAGGTTTGATGTTAATATAGAGCCTGAATGCTTTGCATTGTAAGAACCTTCCTTTTGTTACATTGTTATGATTATAATATCTACCCAGTTTCCTACTATGTATACTACCAGGGCCAGTCATGCTATGATTTTCCTTAAAGGGACAGTCTACACCAGAATTTTTATTGTTTTAAAAGATAGATAATCCTTTTATTACCCATTCCCCAGTTTTGCATAACCAACACAGTTATATTAATATACTTTTAACCTCTGTGATTATCTTGTATCTAAGCTGCCAAACTGCCCCCTTATTTCAGTTCTTTTGACAGACTTGCAGTTTAGCCAATCAGTGCCTGCTCCCAGATAACTTCACATGCACAAGCACAGTGTTATCTATATGAAATACATGAACTAACACCCTCTAGTGGTGAAAAACTGTTAAAATGCATTCTGAAAAGAGGTGGCCTTCAAGGTCTAAGAAATTAGCATATGAACTTCCTAAGTTAAGCTTTCAACTAAGAATACCAAGAGAACAAAGCAAAATTGGTGATAAAAGTAAATTGGAAAATTGTTTAAAAATTACATGCTCTATCTGAATCATGAAAGTTTTTTTTGGCCTAGACTGTCCCTTGAAGATAGGCATGAGGTTTTATTACCTATTTATTTCACTTGTTTTGGGGATGCATCCCCTTAGGCGACTTCACTTGTAGAGAAAGCATTGTGGTGCTTTTGATCTGCTGCCTTTTCTTTCCTTCTTGGGGGAGGAGGGAGGAGAGGGGAAGAAATTTCCCTTCTCTTTTTCTGCCCCTAGTGCCAGTGCTTATTTGAATAAAGAGTCAGTTTGGGAAATATACTGCTTTTCAAGACTCATAAGAACTCAATAATTTATTCCCCCTGAACTAATTTTCTTCCTCTTTCTGTTCCTTCTACCTATTTTTTTTTTTCTTTTTCTTTTTTCTTCTCCTCCTGTGTGAGGATGGCTTTTCACTCAAAATCAAGCAAATTTCAAAATCGCTCCCTAAATCTTATAAGAATTAACGCCAAAACGCTCCATAGCATTCAAAGAATTAAACAAGTTAAACAGCCATATACTTATGGTTCAAGAAACCCATTTTCAATAAGGTAAAGAGCCTAAATGGAACAACCCTCATTTCCCATTAGCCTTTTTTTGCCTCCGGTCAAAGTAAAAGAGGGGAGGGGGGTTGGTGGGAATAATGCTACATAAACAATTCCATTTCAAATGACACACATCAAAAAGAACCGGGAGGCAGATATCTATTGTTATTAGGTAAATTATTTGGTCATTTTATCACCTTGGTGACGGTATATTTTCCTAACCAGGCGCAAAACACCTTCTTTAAAAAAGTAGCTAACCTGATATTGGAACACGCTAAGGTTATCACATTCCTGGCTGGGGTTTTTAACCCTGTAGCAAACCCAGCTTTAGACACTTCTAAATGCTCTACTAGCTCACCTAGTTCCACAATTAAAATGGTTAATTCCTATATTTCAGACTTAGCCTTACACGATACCTGGAGAACCCTTCACCCAGTCACACGAGACTACTAATTTTACTCATTTCCCCACAACAGCTATTCTAGAATTGATTATATCTACACAGACTCATGTGGACTTACAATAACAGACAAAAGCGAAATAGGGAATATCACCTGGTCTGACCACGCCCCAGTTACTTGCTCAATCCTATGGCCTGATATCCCAGTCTCCTCCAGAATTTGGAGATTCGATGACTCGATCCTCAACAACCCTGTAGAAGATCTCCAAAAAACACTAAAGGAATACTTTGCAATCAACAAACGACCTGTGTCGTCTGTTATGAACGCGTGGGAAGCACATAAAAGTGTATTACGCGGGGTCTTAAACACAAAGCCACGCTCAACAAACAATTTAGATTAAAACATAACAATCTTTTGACTAAACTGAGCTCTCTAGAGTCCTGCCATAAAAAATCCTCAGAATATGTAAACACTAAAACCCAATTAATCAATATTAAAATCGAATTTAAAAAAACACTTTTCAGAAACACACCAAAAACAGGCATTATGGCTAAAACAATATTATTATGAGGGGAGTAACAAACCAGGAAAGATTCTGGCCAGATCCCTTCGTAGAAAACAATTACATTCATATATCCACTCCATTAAATCTAAAGAAGGACAAAGCCTGAAAAGTAGCTTGCAAATCGCAACTGCTTTCCACTCATATTATCACTCCTTATATAATATAAAAGATCATTCACCGATAAACAACAAACCAGACCCCACAATCAACAAAAGTGACTATATTACATCATACTTTCAGGGCCTTAAACTTCCCACTTTGACCAAGGAAGCTTCTGACCATTTGAAATCTCCAATATCACAGGATGAGCTTTATCAAAGAGACCCCGTCGGGAAAAAGTCCTGATCCGGATGGGTTCTCCCCCATCTACTATAAACAATTTAGAGACATTTTATCTTCACCAATGCTCGAACTCTGCAACGGTCTTCGAGATAACCCAATTTATCAACTATACTGCTTGAAGCACACATCACTGTCATCCCTAAATCTGGTAAGCCAGCCAATACCCCTGAAAATTTTAGACTAATTTCACTAATAAACACAGATATAAAAATCTTAGCAAAAATTTTAGCCACCAGACTGAATCAATTCCTTCCCGAACTAATATCTCCTGACCATGGCTACACTATTGTCAGGAATTCTGTTCCACCTTTACAGAAAGCTGTAATCTCTCTATACCACCTTTACAAACTCAGGCCAACCCCTTACCCTATTTAAAGTTACTCTTGAGGCCAGCCAGGTGCTTAGTGATTAAGAAATTAACCTAACTGAGCTCCCTGCACATGTTTTGTGCTCCAGCTATTTCAAACCTTAGAAAGTTTATTCCTAAATCGTTAACCTGAATTTCTACAAGGAAACTGGATTGCTTTCTGCCTAGGCAGAACTTGCTACTTCTGCTCCGCTACTGCTGAAGTTTATCAAGTGATTTATTGACACTACAACAGCGTGACCTGCTTGTCACAATTTGCAAGATTGATACTGTTACAATTCCCGGTAAGCTGTTTACCTCTAATTCAACTGCCACTCTGCATTGCAAGTTTCAGCAAACACGGAGCTGCTCACTGCAAGACATTCCTAAGCAGTGACATCACAACTATTCCAGACGGCTCAGCTTACAAGCAGACCTCATATCAGCTGTTCTACCTTTCTGTCTCAGCCTGTCTCACTGATTCACATGCTCTGCTGCTACAGAACATTTCCCTGCTAGTCTCTATATGCAGGTAGTGTGGTCTCAGAGGTTTCCTAAACATTTTGGCTGTACTTAGAATTATATTACCAGCATAAAATCTTCATTGCTATTTTTCCAGTGTGGAAAATTTATACTTTATTAATTTGCAAGTATAAACATAGTGAGAGATTCTACACCTATTCACATATTAATCCAAGTTTGTGAATTCGATATAAACTCACTTTGTGCCCTAAAATTAACATTTATCCATATGTTAATTTACAGCTAAGTGATACAAAACCTATCATCCACAGTTGTGATCCATACAAAGGATTGAATTGATACAGTGAATTAATTTATTACAGAATCACTAAGCCCGTAAGATGGATCCAGTGGATTTACCACAGGTGGTTTATGAACTGTCACAGAAGGTGGACCAATTAGGTCAAGCTATGAACAGTTTACAAATAGAAAATGAAACTCTAAGAAAGGTTATTAGAGATTCCATAGGACACAAAACACCATCACAAGACACTCATCCTGAGCCACAAATATCCAGTCCTGATTTATTCTCTGGGGACAGAAGAACTTATCGTCAGTTCAAAAATGCCTGTTTGCTCACTTTCACACTCAAACCAAAGACTTATCCTACCGACCATTTAAAGGTTTTGACTATGATCTCCTATCTGCGCGGAGAACCCAGGAGATGGGCGGACTCATACTATGAATCTAACAGCCCCATTCTATTCTCTCTCCCAGACTTTCTTCAGGCCATGGATGAGCTATACCTTGATACAAATTCACAGATTACAGCAGAAACAAAGATGAGAGCCCTCAAACAGGGTACGAAACCAGTTGAACAGTATATTACTGAGTTCAAACAGTATTCAACGGACTCTCAATGGAACAGGGTAGCCTTGAAAAATCAATTCCGACTGGGACTCTCTGATAGTGTTAAAGATGAGCTTGCCAGAGTGGAGCTACCTGACACATTGGAAGCATTGATGAGATTATCTATGCAAATAGACAGGCGCCTAAGGGAGAGGAAGTCTGAACGCCATGGTCCAGAACCTACTTATCGTAAGACCCCCACTTCCGCAGTACCCAGAGGTAGCGGTGGGACATCTCAGGAACCAATGGAAATAGGGCTCTTGAGGGGACCTCTGTCTACTGAGGAAAAGCAAAGAAGAAAAACTCTCTTGTTGTGTCTTTATTGTGCTAGTCCAGCACATTCAGTCAAGGACTGCCCCATTCTTCTGAAAAACAAGAAAAGTAAGTGTCTGCTAACCAATTGTACTACCTCACAGCAGAACAAACCTAATTATTGTTTCATCTCTCTCTCTTTGCAGTGGGACCGTAGACGCCTATCTTCTGAGGCCATTCTCGACACTGGGGCACATAGGAATTATATAGACATAGAGGTTGTTAAGGCAAATAAAATACCACTTGAAAAAAAAAGCTCTCCTGTCTCCATTCGTGTTGTGGATGGTACATACATAGCTAGCGGTCCGATAACACACCACACGGTTCCTTTAATGGTTACCACTCAAAACTGCCATTTCGAATACATGTCATTTGATGTTTTACCTTCTCCTCTTTTTCCAATTGTTCTAGGTATTCAGTGGATACGCCTCCATGAACCCTCCATAGATTGGAAAACCCTAAAAGTCACTTTGAACTCCTCTCATTGTAAAACAAATTGTTACCATTCATCACATACCATCCACATAGCTGAACAAACTACAGATATACCTGAAGTATATTCACAATATAAAGAAGTATTTAGTAAGAGGGAGGCAGAAACACTACCTCCACACCGTAGCTATGACTGCCCTATAGATCTGAAACCTGGTTCAGTAATACCACATGGTCATCTCTGCCCTCTAAGCCAACCTGAATTAGCACATTTAAAAGGCTATTTAGACGAAAACCTAAAAAAAGGGTTCATCAGGCCATCCGTGTCTCCTGCGGCAGCTGGTATGTTCTTTGTTAGAAACAAAGATAAATCACTACGTCCGATCATTGATTATAGAGAGCTCAATAAAGTTACCGTTAAAAACAGGTATCTACTCCCCTTAATTCCTGAACTTATCGAGCGACTCCATCAAGCTAAGATATTCACCAAATTGGACCTCAGGGGGGCCTACAACCTCATTCGCATAAGAGAGGGAGATGAATGGTTAACTGCGTTTAGAACGAGATATGGCCTATACGAATACCTGGTTATGCCATTTGGATTATGTAATGCTCCTGCAACTTTTCAGCATTACATCAATGATGTTTTCAGGGATCTCCTTGACATATGTGTAGTGGTCTATCTGGATGACATTCTCATTTATTCCCAGAATTTACAAGACCATATCAAACACGTCAGCTGGGTTCTATCTAGACTTCAAATACATCGATTATATGCCAAGGCCGAAAAATGTATATTCCATGCTGAAAAGATCTCCTTCTTGGGATACAATATCTCATCCGAGGGCATTCAAATGCAACAAGACAAAGTAGAAGCGGTAAAGAGCTGGCCTACCCCACAAAGCCGCAAGGATCTACAGCGGTTTTTAGGGTTTAGTAATTACTACCGAAAATTCATTAAAGGGTATTCTGGTATAGCTAAACCATTGACCTCGCTTACTGGTTGCACTTCCAGATTTCTTTGGAATGAAAAGGCAGCAGAAGCGTTTGAATATTTGAAATCCTCTTTTACATCAGCACCCATTTTACATCACCCCAATCCTGATCTCCAATACTTCCTCGAAGTAGACTCATCTGATTATGCTTTGGGAGCAGTTCTTTCTCAGAGAAAAAGCCTAATGCATCCATTACATCCAATAGCCTTCTTTTACAAGATGATGTCCCCCGCCGAAAGAAACTACCCCATAGGCGAAAAGGAACTACTCTCCATCAAAAGAGCTTTCGAGACTTGGAGACATCTACTAGAAGGAACTCAACTACCAATAATAGTGTATACAGACCATAGAAATTTGGAATATTTACAAAGGAATAAGACTCTTTCCTCAAGACAAGTGAGGTGGAGTCTCTATTTCAGTAGATTCCTATTCCAGATAGTATATAGGCCAGCCTCTCGTAATGGTAAGGCAGATGCTTTATCCCGTAGAGACCCTAAACCCGATTGTAGCGAAAACCCTTCGGCTATAATTCCACACGACTCATACATTGGAAGCATTACCACCACAGCTTCCAAGTTTAAAAAAGCCTTGCAAACTGAACAGGAACTTCCACCTGATCTACGTATAGGATCGGATGGTCTCTACTACAAACAAAATAAGTTGTATGTTCCGACTACTTTAAGACAATACATCATTAGAGAACATCATGATACTCCTCTCTCTGGACACCCTGGGATCCAGAGAACTCAAGAGCTGATAAGTAGGGCTTACTGGTGGCCAGGAATGGCTCCGGAGATTCGCCTCTATGTACAGGCTTGTACTAGATGTATCACATCAAAATCCGAAAAAAAGACCCCCATACGGATTACTCATGCCAATACCAGTCCCTGGAAGACCTTGGACTCACTTAGGCCTAGACTTCATTGTTGAATTACCTACTTCAGCCGGAATGAATACAGTCTTGGTTATAATAGACCTCCTCACTAAAATGGCTCATTTTGTACCTCACCACAAACTCACAACCTCAGCCGAAACAGCTCAGTTATTCATTGATAATGTAGTAAAGTACCATGGAATTCCAGAGATTCTCACCACCGATAGAGGCACGCAGTTCACCTCTCGTTTTTGGAGAAACTTATGCCAGAAACTCCAAATCGACCATCGTTATAGTACTGCTTACCACCCCCAGACTAATGGCCAAACGGAACGATTAAACCAGTGGCTTGAACAGTACTTGAGGTGTTACTGTGCCTACCATCAGGGGGATTGGAATAAATACCTCTCTCTAGCTGAATTTGCTTACAACAACTCCCTTAACTCCTCTAGCAAAATGACACCTTTCTACGCAAATTACGCATTTCACCCAAAGATGGTCTTAACAACAACGGAATCCTGTTGTAATCCAAACGTTGAAGATTTAGCTGACCATTTACACGAGAATTGGAAGTTACTCCAAGAAAACCTCCAGACAGCTCAAGCTGTACAAAAGAAATACTACGACCTCAGACGAAGACCATCTCCACAATATTCCATAGGAGATTGGGCCTGGCTTTCCATGAAAAATCTAAAACTACAACTTCCCAGTAAGAAGTTAGCTACTCTGTTTGTTGGACCCTTCCAGATTATTAAAGTCGTCAATCAAAATGCTATAACCCTTCGCTTACCCTCATCTTTAAGTATACATCCCACTTTTCATGTATCCTCACTAAAACCAGCAGCTATTAACAGCACCCAAGTATTACCTCCAAAAACACAAATTCTAGAGGATAATATTTATAAAGTAGGTAACATACTAGACTCACGCATCAACAGGGGTCAACTTCAGTACCTGGTTAGGTGGAAAGGATATTCCTCTGACGAGGACACATGGGAACCCGTTAACCATGTCAATGCCCCAAGACTTATCTCTCAGTTCCATCGACGGAATCCCGAAAGCCCACGCATGCAAGCCGTGGGACGGCATGCCTGAAGGGGGCATTCTGTCAGGAATTCTGTTCCACCTTTACAGAAAGCTGTAATCTCTCTATACCACCTTTACAAACTCAGGCCAACCCCTTACCCTATTTAAAGTTACTCTTGAGGCCAGCCAGGTGCTTAGTGATTAAGAAATTAACCTAACTGAGCTCCCTGCACATGTTTTGTGCTCCAGCTATTTCAAACCTTAGAAAGTTTATTCCTAAATCGTTAACCTGAATTTCTACAAGGAAACTGGATTGCTTTCTGCCTAGGCAGAACTTGCTACTTCTGCTCCGCTACTGCTGAAGTTTATCAAGTGATTTATTGACACTACAACAGCATGACCTGCTTGTCACAATTTGCAAGATTGATACTGTTACAATTCCCGGTAAGCTGTTTACCTCTAATTCAACTGCCACTCTGCATTGCAAGTTTCAGCAAACACGGAGCTGCTCACTGCAAGACATTCCTAAGCAGTGACATCACAACTATTCCAGACGGCTCAGCTTACAAGCAGACCTCATATCAGCTGTTCTACCATTCTGTCTCAGCCTGTCTCACTGATTCACATGCTCTGCTGCTACAGAACATTTCCCTGCTAGTCTCTATATGCAGGTAGTGTGGTCTCAGAGGTTTCCTAAACATTTTGGCTGTACTTAGAATTATATTACCAGCATAAAATCTTCATTGCTATTTTTCCAGTGTGGAAAATTTATACTTTATTAATTTGCAAGTATAAACATAGTGAGAGATTCTACACCTATTCACATATTAATCCAAGTTTGTGAATTCGATATAAACTCACTTTGTGCCCTAAAATTAACATTTATCCATATGTTAATTTACAGCCACAGTTGTGATCCATACAAAGGATTGAATTGATACAGTGAATTAATTCATTACAACTATAATCAGTTAAAACACTACATTTCCACGCATAAGTATAAGTCAGATTTGGGAAGAGAAACAACTTCTTTTGAAAAACTTTGTGTTACGGGGGTAGTACCAAAACACTTAATCTCAACCCTCTATAAAATAATCCTTATATCTACTGAGGAAACGCTCCCCAATTACACAATCCACTGGAATAGGGATTTAGAGATAAATGCTGATCACAAAGCATGGAGGAAAGCCTTTAAATACATTAAGAGAACATTGGTATCTGCACATACTCAAGAATCTCACATTAAATTAATGTATCACTGGTACCTCACCCCATCAAGACTACACAAACTTTTCCCCTCCTCGAACGCTACTTGCTGGAGGGGCTGCGGCAAAGAGGGCTCCCTTCTTCATATCTGGTGGCACTGTCCAAGGTTGAAAACATATTGGACAGAGGTTCTGAACATGATGGCCGAGATTCTCGACATCACAATCCCTCACTCTCCAGAGATATTGTTGTTTCTTTCTCTTCCTAAAATCATGGGAGAAGCACACATGGCACTATTTCTAATTATGATCACTAGCGCCAAAAAGCTTATACCTAGTAAGTGGAAAACCCAAAATATTACAACAGCCTCAGAGTGGCGCAAACAGGTAAACAACATTTTACTTTTAGAGAGATACCATTACTTAAGGACACATAGACTAGACATTCATGAGACACTGCTAGTCATCTGGAATGGCACCTTGTGAGACATTAGTTATCAGTTTCTATGAGTCAGAGAACAGAACTGGACGTATCAACACCCCCTTTTTTTTTCTTTCCCCTCTTCCTTTTCTTCCTGCCTTCTACTTCTCCTCTCTTTATTATCTTCCTCACAAATTATAGTGTTTTATCATTCCAATGTAAGAACGCATGTGTTTATGCAATAATATGAATATGCATCGATTTATAATTTCTTTACAGAAAAATTAAAAAATTCCTTCATATAGTTAGTTACCACGGGATCAAGATGCTCCTGTGGTTCGAAACTTTTTGTATGATGTTTCTAATACCTCAGTAACAAACCCTTATTACTATTACTAGACACCAATGTATTTAATAGTACTATCTTATGTATGTATTTGTTACTTCGTTGTTACTGTTTTTCATTGCTTTTATACATCAATAAAGCTTTTTTGGGAAAAAAAAAACCAAGCTACCCATTGCCCTGAAAAGGGCATTTGGAAGGGCAATGCCCTTAAAAGGGTATTTAGCTCTTTTACTTCGCAAACCCTGATCAAAAAAAAAACCCACCCAAAAAAACTTAAAAAAAAACTAACACTAACCCTCTACGATCCACTTACAGTTTTTGAAGTCCTGCTTGAACGATCTTCATCCAAGTGGAGAAGTCTTCATCCTGGCGGCCTCTTCAATCTTCATCCCGGCGGGGAAGTCCTCATCCAAGCGGCGAGAAGTCTTCGTCCAGGCGACTTCTTCAATCTTCATCCAGGCGGCATGTTCTATCTTGATCCCGGCGGCATGGAGCGGGTCCATCCTGAAGACATCTGGCGCAGAGCATCCTCTTAATACGGTTGACGCCGTACACTGAATCTTCAATGCAAGGTACGCGATCCAAGATAGCGACCCTTGCATTCCTATTGGCTGAAAATTTTGAATCCGCCAATGGGAATTAGAGCTGCTAAAATCCTATTGGCTGTTTAAATCAGCCAATAGGATTTTAGCAGCTCTAATTCCTATTAGCTAATTCAAAAGTTTCAGCCAATAGGAATGCAATGGATGCCATCTTGGACCGCATTAAAAGACGAACGCACAAACTTGTAATCTAGCTGAAAATGATTTGTTGAAATTATTTTTAAACATTTATTCTCTATGAATAACTATTTCAGTTGTGTTGAATTGCTGATATACTATGCACATAAAATACATTTTCAGTCCCTTTAAGATTTAAACTTCATAAGACATCATGTACGTTTGAACTTTCTTTTAACTTACTGTCATTTTTATCACAACAATGTTTATTTGTAGTTTTTGACACTGCATGCTTCTTAAGCCACCTTTTATTAATAGTTGAAAAATATAGTTCATTTGAACTCTATATCAAGCAAATTACTGCCAAGCCAATGACCTTGTTGATTGATTGACCTGAGAATAGGCACAAAGTGACATTAGAAATTCTACAAAAAGCCAAAAAGCAAAGCAAAAAAACATTCAGATACAATGAAATCCATGAAGGTTCTGCTGTTATTTGTGGTCTTCGTTGACCTTACTACACAGCTCGAGAGGTAAGAAGCCAGCTACATCTCTTAAAAATGACATAAATGAAACTTTATTTGTCTGATTTAGAATAGTACTAACTATAATGGAGACCATACAGTATATGAAAAGATACAAGTTTTGTAACATTTTATTATAAATTGACCAGCTTAATGATATGTATCTCAATAAAGTCTTGTTCTCGCTGGATTTTACAATATATTTTATCACATGTGACATTTCAGGGACTACTCCCCTTAATCCTTTATTTGTGGATATCCCCGCTTTGTACCCTGGTAGTTGTAATTTATTATGACACTTGGACATTTTTCCACACAATAAAAAACATTGAAAGAGCATAGTATAACATTATTATATTATATATAGGACAAGCATACATCTTCTCTAATAGCACAAGTACTATTTTCTGTCTTTTTAGATGATTTAACTCTAATATGAAGGTCTGTTACATGGTCTGTATACAAAGACAGCCATAGTTTAAATCTGATTACAAATCTCATTAAAAGGCTCATTTTCATTTTTTTTCACTGGCCAGTTTATGATTGGCTGTCCATACAAATTCAGAAAAGAAGTACATGTATTGAATAGTTCTGGAGTTATTTAATATAAGATATACATTTCTGTTTTCATGCCATCTGAAGTTACCAGAAAGCACTTTGTAAGGCTTTCAGTCAAAATAAGGGGATTTGCTTAAGAGTTGCAAGGGATAAAGAATATTTGTTTAATTAAGACATTTAAATACAGGTACACATTCCTAAATCCAGAATTCCAAAATCCAAAATTATTTCAAAAACAAGACTTTTTCATTAATATTTTTTTTTTTAATAAAATATGATTTTTTTTTTAATTTTTCACACCAGTAAGTCAAAATCATTTCTGCCTGCATCTCTGTTTTGTATTTTGCTTTCTAAAATGCAAAAAGTCTATATTTATTTAACATAACTATTACCTTTCTGATTACAGTATTGTACTATTTTCCTGAGGGTACTATGTATACAAAATTATTCTCAATCAAATAAAACTCCCTTTATGTTGCATGTATAAGCTTTTGCCTAAATTGTTCCTTTTTACAGATGAAAATATTACGAAAATCAAACCTTTTCTGGTCCCAAGAAGTTTGTACATGTATTTACAATATTTATCTTAGATTAGATTATTAGATTATAATCCGTTGTTTGATGAGTTATTAAATATAGCAGAAAAATAACAATGCTATACATTTGTTATTTTGTAATGAATAAAAAGAATATTACATTTAAACAGAGATGTATCATGGAAACATTTGTTAATATAAAATTATTGTAATTATTATGGATTAATATCAGCTGCTGACTGATTAGTTTATGCCATTTCGTAATAAATTAAAATGATGAAAATTCGATTAGCTAAAAAAAGTTTACATTCACCATTAAATGCATCAAAGCAGGAAATACAGTTTTTTGTCACTTAAAATGGATTTGAACCCCTAAAATTTAAACAAAACAATTGTGATGTACTTTTATTATGTATTTTGTCCACTTTTCCTGTAATTCAGCTCTAAAAAAATGTGTTTACCCACAACCTCAGAGAGGCTAGAGTGCATTATTTGGCATTCAGAACCCTGACCTACATACACAATAGTTGTTTGTTATATACCGATGCACACATTTATGTATGTCTAAAGTAAAGGAAATTAGTTAAATAATGAACATAGGGCTAGATTACAAGTGGTGCATTATTTAACACTCACGTTCGCGCGTAAACGTCACTAAAAGGAATCTTTTTGCGCCCGAGTGTTAAAGGGTTGAGGACTTCGGATATCACAACATTGATAACTTATTCTCCCCATAGACTTTAATGGAGTGTTGAAAAAAAGAAAAAAACAACACTTAGTACTCAAGCACTAACCCGAAATGAGTTAATATTTCACATTCCAATGTTCTTCACATACAGGAATATGTTATTTTTTTTTTTTAAATACATATTTCTATATATGTCTGTAAATACTTATACCTGTGTGTATATATATATATATATATATATATATATATATATATATATATATATATTACTATAGATATATAGCTATAGATATATATTTTACATTATAATTATCACACACACGTGTATATATATATATATATATATATATATTTAACAATAAATATTAAAAACATTTCTAAGTGATTTGGGTTTCACAATATAGGACTAAAACAGTGTCGGGCTAGCAAACATGAAAACTTAGTTACCTTAAGGGGCTCATTATTGAAATATTAATAATAATGATTAAAATGATTATATATACTGTAATATATTTATATATATATATATTCTATTAATTATTTTGAATTTTTTACATCTATAATAATTTTTAATAAATATAATTTTTTTAATAATTTATTTTTAATGTCAATAACTCGGTTTTCATGTGTGCAAACCCGACATCACGTTAAACATATATTGCGAAGCGCATTATGCATATTTTACATTCCTATTTTCTAAACATAGAAATAAAAAGTAGTTTTTTTATTAAACATATATTTCTATATACTATATATGTGATAATGTTGATGCAAAACAAATGGCTAGATTATGAGTCTTGCGTTATGAATAAAAAAGCAGAGTTAAGGCTCATAACGCTGCTTTTTTACTACTGCTGCTATTACGAGTCTTAAAGGTACAGCTGTCCCGCACACTTTTTTGGCCTTACCGCAAATCAACTTACGCAATTTGCGTATAGTCTTTTTTCAATGGGACTTCCATAGCGCCGGTATTACAAGCTTTTTGTTTTAGGCCAAAAAGTGAGCGGTACAGCCTATCCTGCAAGATTTTGTAAGTCAGTAGTTATGAGTTTTACACTACAAAGCCGTAGCATAAAACTCATAACTTAAGTGTTACAAAGTACACTAACACTCATAAACTACCTATTAACCCCTAAACCGAAACCCTCCCGCATCGCAAACACTAAAATAAAATTATTAACCCCTAATCTGCCGGTCCGGACATCACCACCACATTCCCGCCTCGCAAACACTAGTTAAATAATATTAATCCTTAATCTGCCACCCCTAACATCGCCGCCACCTACCTACAATTATTAACCCATAATCTGCCGCCCCAACGTCGCCACCACTATACTAAAGTTATTAACCCCTAAACCTAAGTCTAACCCTAACCCTAACACCCCCTAACTTAAATATAATTAAAATAAATCTAAATAAAACCTACAATTAATAACTAAATAATTCCTATTTAAAACTAAATACTTACCTGTAAAATAAACCCTAAGCTAGCTACAATATAACTAATAGTTACATTGTATCTATCTTAGGGTTTATTTTTATTTCACAGGCAAATTTGTATTTATTTTAACAAGGTAGAATAGTTACTAAATAGTTATTAACTATTTACTAACTACCTAGTTAAAATAAATACAAAATTACCTGTAAAATAAAACCTTACCTAAGTTACACTAACACCTAACACTACACTACAATTAAATAAATTACCTAAATTAAATACAATTAACTAAATTAAATACAATTACCTAAATTACAAAAAAACCCCCACTAAATTACACAAAATAAAAAACAAATTACAAGATATTATTACACCTAATCTAATAGCCCTATCAAAATAAAAAAGCCCCCCCAAAATAAAAAAAAACCCTAGCCTAAACTAAACTACCAATAGCCCTTAAAAGGGCCTTTTGCGGGGCATTGCCCCAAAGAAATCGGCTCTTTTACCTGTAAAAAAAATACAAACAACCCCCCAACAGTAAAATCCACCACCCACACAACCAACCCCCCAAATAAAACCCTAACTAAAAAACCTAAGTTGCCTATTGCCCTTAAAAGGGCATTTGAATGGGCATTGCCCTTAAAAGGGCATTTAGCTCTATTGCAGCCCAAAGACCTAACCTAAAAATAAAACCCACCCAATAAACCCTTAAAAAAACCTAACACTAACCTCTGAAGATCCACTTACAGTTTTGAAGAGCCGACATCCATCCTTAACGATCCAAGCGGTATGAAGTCCTCAACGAAGCCGGGAGAAGTCTTCATCGAAGCCGGGAGAAGTCTTCATCGAAGCCGGGAGAAGTGGTCCTCCAGACGGGCAGAAGTCTTCATCCAGACGGCATCTTCTATCTTCATCCATCCGGCGCGGAGCGGGTCCATCTTCAAGACATCCGGCGCGGAGCATCCTCTTCGAACTAAGTCTTCTTCCCGAATGAAGGTTCCTTTAAATGACGTCATCCAAGATGGCGTCCCTTAGATTCCGATTGGCTGATAGAATTCTATCAGCCAATCGGAATTAAGATTGAAAAAATCCTATTGGCTGATGCAATTAGCCAATAGGATTGAACTTCAATCCTATTGGCTGATCCAATCAGATTGAGCTTGCATTCTATTGGCTGTTCCAATTGGCTTTGATTAATGCCCCACAAAAGGCCCTTTTAAGGGCTATTGGTAGTTTAGGCTAGGGTTTTGTTTTTATTTTGGGGGGCTTTTTTATTTTGATAGGGCTATTAGATTAGGTTAATATAATTGTTTTTAGGGATTAAACTCAATTATAGCCCCACAAATAATTCTTGCTATCAAAAATCTAGAAATTTCTAGATTAAATCTATTGCTATGGAAATTTAACAAATAATGCGGGGGTTCTCACTGTCCTATGGTTCAGAGTATATACACAAAGAAAAAGGAAAGGTGGACAACAAAATTGAGCACTCAAAGAAGGCAGTATCTATTATTATTGACATGCCCATGCATGTACAAGCAGAGAGGACTGGGTAATTATAAAATATAACTTTTATTAAGGATACATAAAACAATCATGATATAGAATGATAGAAATTAAGCAAGTGAAGTGTATTAAAACTTAGATTAAGATTGTATTTGAGCTGGCAACCAAACTGAGTAAGGAAGAATTAGGTATAAACGATCATTAGATCGACTATTAAGTTAACTAAAATGGCTACAAACAAAAATCTGCAACAAAAAGCAGAACCAGGGAACGCACCAATACAGATTAATAATGATTGTAAATGACAGTCCCACAGTGATATCCTAAATAAGGGTGTGAATCCAAGGAGTGCAACAGTGAACAATTATATCAATTGATGTATGCTAAGCCAGTAACCAAGAGAAGCCCCAATTTGAGTAAATAACCATATTATCATATTGGTAAATCTCTCATATGAAGGGAAGAAATTAGGTTATAGAGGGTGCTGCTCAAGGGCTAGCGTTAACAATAGGTAAATTAGAGATACTGAGATTAGCAGCTAGATAATAAGTAGCCAAAAATCAACTGCAAAGAAGATTTGTTAGTACCTTCACTTCTGAACATAAGATGATAAGCGAAATATTGAATAAACACACCTATATTCTCAAGTCAGATCAAGACTTAACTAAATTTGTGGGGGACAGAATACTTACCAGTTGGAGGAGAGCACCCACAATTGGTAATAAATTGGTAAGAAATAATTTTGTGAGGAAAAAGACTAACCCTCATGTATGTGGCACATATGCCTGCGGGTCGTGTAGTTTTTGCAAATATGTGATTAACGTTAGAGAATTTAAAACTCTAACAGATTCTACAAAGAGAATGTTCGGATTTGCGAACTGCAGAACGAAAAATGTGGTATACTGTCTTGCCTGTTCATGTGGAAAAAAGTACATTGGAATCACAACACGTGAATTGCGGATTAGACTTGGAGAACATTTAAACAGCATTAAGAATTGCCAAGAGGATAAAAAGAACAAGAAGAATCTGACCCCAGTAGCAAGACACTACTTAAAATGTTATGGAATTAAACCAACATTAAACATATATGTTCTACAGGTCATTAGACCAGGAATAAGAGGTGGCAATGGGGAATCTATGCTCCTACATGCTGAGTGTAGATGGATCTTTTGGTTAAATACATTGACACCATGTGGCATTAATGAACAGGATGGATTCGGTGCTTTCCTGTAAAAACTATTGACACTACACAGATCGGTAGATCCTCTCTGATGACATAAATATTTTTTATTTTTTTTATTTTTTTATTGAGGTAAATTGAAAGGCATACATCAATCATAAAAGTACAATCTTGCATCGCATGTCACATACGGTAAGACTTAAATATTACAGGAGTGGTAAATAAACATAAGAGAAACGTAAAGAAAACAATTTACATACCATGCAGACATTGTATAAATCAGATGTCAATCATTTAGAAACCTTCTACAAGACACCATAGGCCACTCTTGGACCTTCATAAGAAATAGGAAACATTAAAGTGAAAGAAGGCAATTGTAAACAAAGGAGACCCCTATTGGGCCTCATTAGTAAACCTCAATTTTATAGGATTTTATAACATGCTTATATAATTAGTGAAACTTGCAATACCTAATATCCTTTAAGACTTGCAATGACTGATAACCTTTGCAAAAGACACAAAAGAAAAAAAAATGGGGGTATGAATTAGGTCTTAAGGTTGTGGTATAGGGAAGACAAACCGCGCAGTAAGCCCCCCTAAACTAGGGGGTTCTTTATGTGGAGGGGGAGGAGGTGGTTATACATGCGAATAAGACTTTCTATAATAAAATAATATGTAAGAGGCTCTCAATTAATGCATAGGAGGTAAAAAAGAGAACTATCTGACAATAAGGATCTGCTGGAAGGATTTAATACCTGGTAACCTTTCCCAAGTCACACTGTGGGTAACAAACAACCGCTTCAAGAGTTATAGGGGGCTATACCTATAAAGGCATATGCACGTCTACATACACAGACACACACACATATTTACGTATGTTTGGGTAGAGCTAAGCTGGGTTCATGGAGAAGTCTAATTGTGTATGTAGGTCTTCTAGATGCGCAATGGTACCTATGTTATACGTGCATTGTTTGATATGTGAGTTGGTGGATAACCTTGTTGTATGAATCAAGTAGACACTATGAAATAAGTATGCCACTGAATCTAATGAACATTAAATGCTGCCTCGGCTGCTGGCAGCACTGCTACATCAAATGATTAAGTTGTGGCTATTGTGGCGATGAAAATAGTTTCCCGGAGATAACTGAAGAAGCGGGTATGCTGAAGTCAGGAGGTATTATATATTCTAGTCGCGAAACTGCTAGGGGAGAAACAAACAACCAAAATATCCTAATTGCAGATTAGTATAGTCAAAAGTGGATATATATTAGCATGCTAGCTTATAAATAGCCTAGGACTCAGTAATGTCCTAGTGAGTTGCAATGTGAGAGATGTGTATTTCCTTCTTGTATCAGCAGTACCTGAGTTTGGGTATACAGTGACCTCCATCTTACTTTAGAGGGTGAGAAAGTAAGGCATACTGAGAGCAATGTAATATAGATTGGATCTACATATATACAGCAGAAATATAATAGGCATCACGGTATTTGAGAAATATATATATATATTCCTATATATATATTCCAGAACCTTATGACAACAGAAGCATATGGAATCAAAGACATCAATATTTTAATATCTTAACAATGAGATTTGTCTTTTTATATTAACCTATATTTAGGTACATTTATTATTCTACGACAAACATATTGATTGGTGTGTACAGCTTGTCATCTTTTTAATGACTGTTGAACTGGCCCTTTATATTTTTCTAAAGTTATAGATACACACTGGGATGCATTTAAGAATCCGCCTATAGGGGTTATGTATTAAGTCTATCCTTTTCTATTATATTCTTTGTGTATACATATTAGGATAATTTACAGTTTGCAAAAACAGCAACCATACACCTAAGAAACCTAATAAAATCCAATGTGAGAATATTGTGATATGGTAATAAACAATGGTATTATAGAATCATAGCAATATAGCATATTATTATGCTGATTGTCATATACCCACAATTCAGATTATTTTACTATGCCATCTCCAAGTAATATAGTATTGAATTAGGATTCTCCAAGACACGTCATTATGGAACTACCAATTCGGTTCAATATCCTGTGATAGGTTGTAAACTTGGGAGGTGTGCTCACCTCCCCTCCATTTTGATTGGCTGTTACTTGAATATAAGGCAGAGGGTAGTTGAGTTTCGGTTAGCCTTTGATAAAGCCACAGCTGGCGAAATGCGCATCAGATGTTTTCTCTTGAGCTGGCATCATCATACTAATTGCATTAGTTTTGATAAATGTAGATAGATGTTGTAATATACTATTTAACTCTTACAAATCACTACTGCGAAATTGCGCTTGTACTTACTAGCTATAATTTGTGGCGTGAACTCGTCTCGCCCTTCCTGTTATTGTTTGGCGCTTTTCTTTGCAGTTGATTTTTGGCTACTTACTATCTAGCTGCTAATCTCAGTATCTCTTATTTACCTATTGTTAACGCTAGCCCTTAAGCAGCACCCTCTATAACCTAATTAAACTTGCCTGTGAAATAAAAATAAACCCCAAGCTAGATACAATGTAACTATTAGTTATATTGTAGCTTACTTAGGGTTTATTTTACAGGTAAGTATTTAGTTTTAAATAGGAATTATTTAGTTATTAATTGTAGGTTTTATTTAGATTTATTTTAATTATATTTAAGTTAGGGGGTGTTAGGGTTAGACTTAGGGGTTAATAACTTTAGTATACTGGCGGCGATGTTGGGGGCAGCAGATTAGGGGTTAATAAGTGTAGGTAGGTTGCGGCAACATTGGGGACGGGAGATTAGGGGTTAATAAATATAATGAAGGTGTTGGCGATGTTGGGGGCAGCAGATTAGGGGCTAATAAGTATAATGTAGGTGTCGGCGATGTCGGGGCGGCAGATTAGGGGTTAATAATATTTAACTAGTGTTTGCGAGGTGGGAGTGCAGCAGTTTAGGGGTTAATATGATTATTATAGTGGCGGCGACGTTGGGGGTGGCAGATTAGGTGTTAATAAGTGGAGGTAGGTTGCGGCGACATTGGGGGAGGGAGATTAGGGGTTAATAAATATAATGTAGGTGTCGGCGATGTTAGGGGCAGCAGATTAGGGGTTAAAAAGTATAATGTAGGTTCAGCAATGTCGGGGCGGCAGATTAGGGGTTAATAAGTGTAAGATTAGGGATGTTTAGACTCGGGGTTCATGTTAGGGTGTTAGGTGTAAACATAAAATGTGTTTCCCCATAGGAATCAATGGGGCTGCGTTATTGAACTTTACGCTGCTTTTTTGCAGGTGTTAGACTTTTTCTCAGCCGGTTCTCCCCATTGATGTCTCTGACTTAAGCAGCGCTGGTATTGGAGTGCGGTATGGAGCTCAATTTTGCTCTACGCTCACTTCTTGTCTTTTAACGCCGGGTTTATAAAAACCTGTATTACCAGCGCTGTAGGTAAGTGAATGGTGAGAATAACGTGCAAGTTAGTACCGCACCCCTCATAACGCAAAACTCGTAATCTAGCCGATATTTATCTATACCTATATATCTATAAGAATATATATATATATATATATATATATATATATATATATATATATATATATATATATATATATATATATATATATATATATAGGTATATACAGATATATATATAGAAAATATGTATTTAAAATCCAAATAACATTTTCTTGTATCTGAAGGACATTAGAATGTTAAATATTTACAGTAAATACACAATAAACACATTAAATGTTATTATGGAATTATTATTTCTATATATAATGGTTAGTTCCTGGAAAGCAAAACAATGTTAATGTTTTTAACAAAATGAAAGTTTTAAATGCTTTAAACTGTATTGTACATGCAAATCTTTTGCATTGTGGTGCTTTATTGCACATAAACTATACGTACAGTTTCTACTGTGGGGCTTATATTTATAACAAAGTAATTCTAAACAGTTAGATTTAAATTTTATATTAAGAGCAAATACCCAACTGTTCAATTTAGAAGTAATGCAATTACTTTAAGATGATATCTTTTTTTTTTTTTTTTTTTTATACATGAAAGTCAATGGTATGGCATAAAAGAATATACAGAATTTGACAAAGCTTTGACAATCATTTTGCTCCGTTTTTACAATTTTTTAGAAATTTTTCTGTAGCATGAAATATAACTTTTGTAGATATGCCCAAAAAATTGGGCAAAACGAACACATAGAAAAAAAGAAAAAAGAAAAAACCTAACAGGGCCAGTTAAAGAAAAATAAAAATGATATTGACTTATTTCAGTATGTCATCACTACTAAAGTGACCGGTCCTTGCATACCCCTCGACTTCATGTCGATAAGTGAATAGTCAGAGAATAGACAGAGAAATATAAGATACTAAAATAGAGAGAGGTGGAAATGAGAGAAGAATGAAAGAAGAAAGAAAAAAAAGAGAAAAAAAAAAAAAACACCCAATTATAAGGGAATAGGTAACTCACATTATGCACCTATCTATTAAGTTACAATGGTTCCAGGTCTACTAACTAGCCCGCTGAGCAGGCACCATCCCACATCTGCAGCAGCGTCATATAGACGTCCAGTTTCTGAATCCTAACATAGTGATATTTTTCCAGAAGCAAGATGTCCTGCACACTTTGTTTCCAATCCGCCAGCGTGGGAATCTGAGCTGATTTCCACCTCCGGGGGACAAGGTTCTTAGCTCCTGTCAACATCAATTTTAAAAGTGTCTTTTTCAGACTGTCCTTTATTTTATTGGGGAAATGGAACAGCAATATCTCTGGGATTTTTGGAATATCCATCTCCAGAATCCCCTGAATCTCCCGCCAAACGGAGGTCCAGAAGGGCTCCAAGAGGGGGCAATCCCACCAGATATGTAAAATCGTTCCTGTCTCCCCACACCCTCTCCAGCACCTGTCTGACACTCTAGGGTAGATTGCTCGAAGCCTAGATGGCGTAAGATACCATCTACTCAGGAACTTGTAATGAGATTCTTGTATACGAGCTGAGACCGAGACTGTCCTGGCAGCCCAGAAAATACGCTGCCACTCCTCCTCGGACAAATCCGTTCCCAACTCTCTATGCCACCTTCTGGTATAATTTGGAAGGGGGCTGTCCTTGGGGTGAAGGAGAAGGGCGTAAATGATAGAGATCAAATGTCTAGATGGAGTTTTTTTCATGCATAAAGCCTCAAAGGGTGTAGGGTCCCTCAATAAATGTGTCTTATGTTTATGGGTGCTTATGAAATGCCCTATTTGTAAAAGATGATATCTTTTTTAATCATTTGACATTAAAAGGGAAATAAAACCAAAATGTTATTTCATTATTTAGACAGAGCATACAATTTTCAAAAAGTTTCCAATTTACTTCCATTATCAAATTTGCTTCATTTTTCTGTTATTCTTTGTTGAAGAGATATCTTAATAGGTAGCATGCACGTCTGGAACACTACATGACATAAATAATAGTGCTGCCATCTAGTGTTCTTGCTAATGTATAACATTCTTACAAAACTGTTGCCGTATAGTGCTGCAAACTTATGCACAATCCTGATTTTCAACAAAGGATATCCAAAAAAAAACAATACAGTGATATTGCTCACTTCTGCCGTATACTATATATAAAATATCTTTAATATTCCTGTAAATGGAATTACATCTATGATAAATCACTTTATGATGATGCAGCATGTCTGTAAAAAAGCTGACTAGAAAATACCATGTAAACATCTCTATAAAAAGGAAAGTATTACACCTCAAATGTACTTCAGCTCACCACAGTAAGTGCTCTGTGAGCATTAACCATTCATCTACTCTTTTTACTTTTATCTGCATGCAAAACAAACTCCAGCCAATCAGCATCATCAGTGCTGTGTTCAAACTTTACTGTGATCTTGTGGGATTTCACCATAATCTCACGAGATTACACAGTAAACTTCCTTAAATTAAAGGGACAGTCTAGTCAAAATTAAACTTTCATGATTTAGATAGGGCATGTGATTTTAAACAACTTTCCTGTTTACTTTTATCATCAAATTTGCTTTGTTCTCTTAGTATTCTTTGTTGAAAGCTAAACCAAGGTAACTCATATGCTAATTTATAAGACCTTGAAGGCCGCTTCTTATATCAGTACATTTTGATTTTTTTTCACAGCTAGACAGAGCTAGTTCATGTGTGCCATATAGATAACATTGTGCTCATTCCCGTGGAGTTACCTAGGAGTCAGCACTGATTGGCTAAAATTCAAATCTGTCAAAAGAACTGAAATAAGAGGTCAGTCTGCAGAAGGTTAGATAAAAGGTAATCACAGAGGTAAAAAGTATATTAATATAACCGTGTTGGTTATGCAAAACTGGAGAATGGGTAATGAAGGAATAATCTATCTTTTTAAACAATACAAATTCTGGAGTAGACTGTCCCTTTAAGGAGGGAAATAAAGTGTTTGTGCCTGCAAATGACAAATACATGCTACCTTGCGAGTCCCAGAGCAAACATCTTGATTGGATGCTTAAAGTCCCTTTACAATGCTATGTCACTACTAAGAAAAGTTTAAGGTAAAATATCTTCTTTTTTTTATGTAGAGATATTTATGTAATATTTTCTTGTCAGCTTATTACAAATATGATCATCACTTTCAAGCGATTCAGCATTGGGGTAACATGTCCATAAAATGGAAATACTGAATTTAATATTTGAAAATGGGAATGAACTATTCTTTTATTTATATGAAGTTTGCAGCGTTTAACCATTTTGCCAGTTTTTTGCCTTAAAGGGACACTAAACACACAATTTTTCTTTCATGATTCAGGTAGAGAAAACTTTTTAAATTTTAAACAACATTTCAATTTACTTCTATTATCTAATTTGCTTCATTCTTTTGATATCTTTATTAAAGGAATAGCAATGCACATAGGTGAGCCAATCACATGAGGCATTTATGTGCAGCCACCAATCAGCAGCTACTGAGCCTATCTAGATATGCTATTCAGCAAAGGATTTCAAGAGAATGAAGCAAATTAGATAATACATTTAAATTAGAAAGTTCTTTAAAACTGCATGCTCTTTATAAATCATGAAAGAAAAAATCTGGGTTTCATTTCCCTTTAAAGTGGAAACTTTTTAAATTTAAATTAAACTAATATAACAGTATCAGTTGTGAACTTCCTACTGATTCACATAGGTGCACAATAATCAGTAGCAGGAATACGTATCAGACAATGTACAAAACTGATACAGTTGTTGTATTACTGTCAGTTTAAAGTGAAATAGCTTTTACTTTACATTGTTTTAAAGAAAAAAAAACCTTGCTTAGTTCCTGCTCTGAGTCTTTTCTGCTTTGTAGTAAGTTTTCTTATTAGTAAGAATATGTTTTGCAGTTGAATATACAAATCAGTATTTTCATTTATTGTATACCATATTCACAAATCTCTAGAAACGTATGTTTTCATTTTTTTCCCCTAGAATTCCATTGGTTAAAGCCAAGTCAATCAGAGAGGTTCTACGTGAGAAAGACGAACTAGAAGATTTTTTATTACAGCATAAGCCGGATGTATTTACTCAAAAGTACTTGCACTGCTTTCCTCAGTCTGTTGCCTTTAAAGCTGGAGCCACTTCTGAAAATCTTTATGATTATATGAATGTAAGTAATATATATTTGTGTGTATATATATAATGTTATACAACTTAAATACAAGTAGAAGAGAAATGGTACTATAATGTATACTGTGTCAGACCTTTCAAATGCTATGTAGAATTAACAAGTGCAAGAACAACTACAGGGAGTGCAGAATTATTAGGCAAGTTGTATTTTTGAGGATTAATTTTATTATTGAACAACAACCATGTTCTCAATGAACCCAAAAAACTCATTAATATCAAAGCTGAATAGTTTTGGAAGTAGTTTTTAGTTTGTTTTTAGTTATAGCTATTTTAGGGGGATATCTGTGTGTGCAGGTGACTATTACTGTGCATAATTATTAGGCAACTTAACAAAAAACAAATATATACCCATTTCAATTATTTATTTTTACCAGTGAAACCAATATAACATCTCAACATTCACAAATATACATTTCTGACATTCAAAAACAAAACAAAAACAAATCAGTGACCAATATAGCCACCTTTCTTTGCAAGGACACTCAAAAGCCTGCCATCCATGGATTCTGTCAGTGTTTTGATCTGTTCACCATCAACATTGCGTGCAGCAGCAACCACAGCCTCCCAGACACTGTTCAGAGAGGTGTACTGTTTTCCCTCCTTGTAAATCTCAAATTTGATGATGGACCACAGGTTCTCAATGGGGTTCAGATCAGGTGAACAAGGAGGCCATGTCATTAGATTTTCTTCTTTTATACCCTTTCTTGCCAGCCACGCTGTGGAGTACTTGGACACATGTGATGGAGCATTGTCCTGCATGAAAATCATGTTTTTCTTGAAGGATGCAGACTTCTTCCTGTACCACTGCTTGAAGAAGGTGTCTTCCAGAAACTGGCAGTAGGACTGGGAGTTGAGCTTGACTCCATCCTCAACCCGAAAAGGCCCCACAAGCTCATCTTTGATGATACCAGCCCAAACCAGTACTCCACCTCCACCTTGCTGGCGTCTGAGTCGGACTGGAGCTCTCTGCCCTTTACCAATCCAGCCACGGGCCCATCCATCTGGCCCATCAAGACTCACTCTCATTTCATCAGTCCATAAAACCTTAGAAAAATCAGTCTTGAGATATTTCTTGGCCCAGTCTTGACGTTTCAGCTTGTGTGTCTTGTTCAGTGGTGGTCGTCTTTCAGCCTTTCTCACCTTGGCCATGTCTCTGAGTATTGCACACCTTGTGCTTTTGGGCACCCCAGTGATGTTGCAGCTCTGAAATATGGCCAAACTGGTGGCAAGTGGCATCTTGGCAGCTGCACGCTTGACTTTTCTCAGTTCATGGGCAGTTATTTTGCGCCTTGGTTTTTCCACATGCTTCTTGCGACCCTGTTGACTATTTTGAATGAAACGCTTGAAGCTTTGCAATTTTAAGAGTGCTGCATCCCTCTGCAAGATATCTCACTATTTTTGACTTTTCTGAGCCTGTCAAGTCCTTCTTTTGACCCATTTTGCCAAAGGAAAGGAAGTTGCCTAATAATTATGCACACCTGATATAGGGTGTTGATGTCATTAGACAACACCCCTTCTCATTACAGAGATGCACATCACCTAATATGCTTAATTGGTAGTAGGCTTTTGAGCCTATACAGCTTGGAGTAAGACAACATGCATAAAGAGGATGATGTGGTCAAAATACTCATTTGCCTAATAATTCTGCACTCCCTGTATGTAACACAACAGACAGTGCACAATGCAGACCATTCTTTCAATACATTTTTTAAATAGAAAAAAAAGATACAGTTTAAATAAAACATGGTTTCACAAATATAATAATAATCAAGGTGCCCTGACCAAAAAAAAAATGTGTGTGGGTGCTTGTATGTGCAATGTAATTAATAGTAACACATACAAGTTTGTGATTAAAAGGACAGTAAAGACATTCTTATTGCAATACAAAATGTATTAAAACAGCATTGTAATATACTTTCAGTAATTATATTGCCCCCTTTTCTGTAAGTTAAAGGGACAGTCAACTCCAAAATTGTTATTGTTTAAAAAGATAGATAATCCCTTTATTGCCCATTCCCCTGTTTTGCATAACCAACACAGTTATATTAATATTCTTTTTACCGCTGTGATTACCTTGTATCTAAGCCTCTGCAGACTGCCCCTTATCACATGGCTATTTATTATCTATTGACTTGCATTTTAGCCAATCAGTGCAGTGTCATCCACAACCCACGGGCGTGAGCACAATGTTATCTATATTGCCCACATGAACTAGCAGTCTCCTGTTGTGAAAAGCTAATAAAAAGCATGTGATAATAGGCTGTCTGTAGTGGCTTACAAAAAGGCAGCAATTTAGAGGTTTAAATGTTATAAAGTATATTAATATAATATGATTGAGTAAAGCAGGGGAATGGGTAGAAAAGGTGCCATCTATCTTTTTAAATAACAATTTTGGTGTTGACTGTCCTTTTAAGCCTAAAAATAGTGGGTTTTCCAAATCTAAAAACTGAAAGAGCTCATGGCAGTCTTCACATAAATGTGCGTAATTGGCTTCAGTAGAGATGACAAGATTACCGACTCCAAAGCCAACTGTGACTAGCTGTGTCTACACCAGTTACAAGCCTGGATTGTCTCCTTCAGCTAAGGCAAATGGTGGCTGGACTTTGGCTTATGAAAAAAATGCAGTTATTTAACCCCATAGCTGTCAGAAACATGTAATACCGTTACACATTGCCAGGGTATGCTAGCAAATCTCCTGGCAGAAGGGGGACTATGTAGTCAGTATCCCGTTTTTATAAGTAATTAGAGGGGGTTGAAGAATAATACAATTTTTATTGTATTAAAAAGATAGATAATCCCTTTATTACCCATTCCTCAGTTTTGCATAACCAACACAGTTATATTAATATACTTTTTACCTCTGTAATTACCTTGTATCTAAGCCTCTGCAGACTGCCCCATGATCACATGACTTTTTATTTATTATCTATTGACTTGTATTTAGTACTGTGTTGTGCTAAATCTTAAATAACTCCTCGGGCGTGAACACAATGTTATCTATATGGCCCACATGAACTAGCAGTCTCCTGTTGTGAAAAGCAAATAAAAAAAACATGTGATAAGAGGCTGTCTATAGTGGCTTAGATACACACAAGGATAGCAGCAGCATAAATTATAACCAATTTATTATGGCACAAGAAAAAAGTCCACATCATTTCGGGGTGTTACCCCTTAATCATGTGTGTATCTATTTGGAGGTTTGCAGGAACCCTGGTAGCAAGCATTGGGCATTTAAGGGTGCTGGACTTTTGACTGTTTAAATGTTATAAAGTATATTAATATATCAATGTTGGGGAATGGGTAGTAAAAGCGTTATCTTTTTAAACAATAAACAATTTTAGTGTAGACTGTCCCTTTAAATTAAACTTTAATGCTGGTGGCAGCAGTAACAGTCAAGCCTTTGTTGTTAAAGTCTATCTACTAGACCAGGGTTCTTCATACTAAGGTTCCAATGTTCAAAGGATCAGGTCCTCAAGAAATGCTCATTTCAGCATCACTTATTCCAGTCTTGTAACCCATCTGCTGGGCGATAAAAAGTGGGCTGACCTGTGCTGTACAGATGAGTGGCGATGTGCCTTCCTCAGGATAGTAGATGGATTGCTTCTTTTTCAGCAATATGACCACATCGCCAGTGAATGCAGATCTCGGCAGTGTGGAGGGGGAATGTTAACTCAATATATGCAGTGCATTCAGTAAATATACAAATGTATTCTTTTTAGTACTAGTTCATTAATTAATTATGTAAACTAGGTTTCACTGTACATTCAGTAGATTTCTTACAATCGCTAATCTCGCCACTGAAAGGGTACAGAGGAAGATATGGGTGCTGGCAGATATGGTTTAGATTATTAGAAATCAACAGCTGGCTCCTAATAGTGCATTGCTTCTGAGCCTACCTAGATATGCTTTTCAATACAGAATACCAAGAGAATGAAGCAAATTAGATGATAGAAATAATTTAGTAAGGGCTAAATTACAAGTGGTATGCTATAGTTAGCGATAGTTGAAAGTAAACGCGTTTGCTGAAGCGCAAGCTAAATTAACGCAAATAGAGTTACAAAAATAAGTGCCCCAAACACAACATAAATACATTAAAATAAAGTATAAATCCACAAATTTAGGATGGCGCTACACTCACAAGAGCAGGTATTAGTTTATAAAATGATATATACATGCCAGACAATTCCGATTATCCTAGTATGTGAAGGTATAATCTAGATTTTATTAAAGACACAGAGACGAGTATTTTTATGCATTACTCTTTCTTTACTACTCAATGCAGCCTTTTAAAGAACAAGATATATAAGATAACATAACATTCACATAATAAGAACATAACATAGACTTATTATAGTGAGAAAAAACAACCAATCAGTACAGAGCATATACTATAAACAGAGCACCCAATTAACATACTTCCTCTTTCTAATTGATGCTCAAAAGGAATAAAATATTGAACATCATAAGAAAACCAAAAAGTCCAAAACAACAGAGGGTAATGAACGCCAACTTCTTGAAGAAATGATGGACGAAATCCCATGGGATGTTGAATTTGATAGAAGATAACGCAGGTGTCCAGGGTTCAGTGAATGAAGGTTGAGATTTCTGAATTGACGGGAAGAATCCAGAGGCTGAGAAAGGATTGGATTCACATGGATACTGTTAAAAAATATATATAAGAGTTAATAACATAATAATGACGGTTATTAGGGTGGGAAAAAACACCATTATCTATGTGAGGAGGGAAAATACTCGTCTCTGTGTCTTTAATAAAATCTAGATTATACCTTCACATACTAGGATAATCGGAATTTTATTACAAGACCAGAGACTCCTATTTTTATGCAAGTTTAAAGTAGTTAGAAGAATAAATTAAGCGAGGCATGTTGAATGGGTCTGAAATAAAATTGTTTGAAGATGGAATCTGAAGACCAGTCTGCAGCATTTAATATCTGTTGCAGAGGAGCCGCTTTTAAAAAGGCTTTCGAAGCAGCGGAACCTCTAACAGAATGAGCTGTGAAAGAAATGTTGATACCGGCTTCTTTCATGACCCATTTAACCCACCTAGCGATAGAGGTAGAGGTGATAGGAGCATAGGGGGGAACAAAAGAAATAAGCAGTTGATTATGGATAGGTTTCCTAAATGTCAGAGTTCTAGATTCGTAAGACTTTAAGCATTCGACCACACACAAAGAGGGTTCGGAAGACAGATAAGGGTAAAAGATGGAAGTGGATAAAGTTTTCGTTCTGCGAGAAAGGAAGAAGGTGACTCCTTCGGGAGAGAAACGTTTAGAGTTCCAATCTAATGCTTTTACATCCGATACCCTTCTGAAAGAAATAAGGCAAAGAAGGGTAGCGAGTTTGGCGGAAAGTTGTTTTAGAGACAACAAGTTATTAGCTGGCCAGGATTTGAAAAGAGAAAAAACTAGGTCTACGTCCCAGAAAAATTCATGTTTGGGAACAGGAGGACGTTTTAATCTAATGGCTTTAAGAAGTCTACAGACTAAAGGGTGTTGACCTATAGGTGAATTATTGATAAGATGATGTCTGGCGGAGATAGCCGATCTATGGACATTAATTGATCTGTAAGCAAGGCCTGAGTCAAAGAGGTGTGACAGATAATTAATGATTTCAGTTAAATCCGCAGAAAAGGGATCCAAATCCCTTTGCAAGCACCAGCTAGACCATTTTGACCATGCGGCAAAATAACATCTGCGGGTACCTGGAGCCCACGAGTCTTGAATGAGGGATCTAGCTCTCTCCGAAAGGCCTCGGAGAGACCAGGGTCCCCTGAAATTGTCCAAGCTATCAGGAACAGAGAACCTTGGAGAATTAGACTGTGAAATTCGCCCTCCGGACTGACTAATAGGTGAGGAAGTGGGGGAAGAAGGATTGGAAGACTGGTGGACATCTCCAAGAGGGAGGGATACCAAGATTGGGTTGGCCAAAGGGGAGTCACTATAGTTAGGCATAGGAGATCCCTGCGGACTGTTGAGATTGTCCTCGGGATCATGGAGAAAGGAGGGAAGGCATAGGCTTTCTTGGGGGGCCATGGTTGTAGAAAAGCATCTATGGCCGCAGCTTCTGGATCTGGGCGCCAGCTGAAGTATGGGTAAATCTGGAAATTGGTCCTGGATGCAAAAAGATCCAGACAAAAGGGGCCTCTGAGAGATTGGAGGATTAAAAACATTTTCCTGTCTAATTTCCAATTGCTCGAATCTGTCAGATGACGAGATCCCCAATCTGCAGCTGTATTTGATAAACCTGGAATGTATTCCGCTTTGATAGAAATATTCCTGTCTAAACAAAGGTGAATAAATTCCTTGGTAATATTGGACAAATTCCTCGATTTGGTGCCTCCTAAACGATTGAGATATCGAACTGCTGAAATGTTGTCCATGCGCAGGAGAATAGAAACTGGAGAAGAAAAATTGGCAAAACTTTTGACTGCAAACGAGCCAGCCAATAATTCCAAACAATTGATGTGGAAACGTTTCTCCTCCAGTGTCCATTTGCCACCGTTGATGGAAGGGCCGCAGCGTGCACCCCAGCCCGAAAGACTGGCATCGGATTCTATAATGAAATCCGGAGTTCTGCCAAAGATGGCTCTCCCATTCCAGGCTTCTAAATGAGAGAGCCACCAAGACAATTCTTCTTTGGCTTCTAGGGACAAAGGAATCAAATGAGAATAAGAAAAACCTTTTCTCAAATGAAGGATCTTTAGTCTCTGAAGTTCTCGATAATGTAAGGGGGCAGGAAAAATAGCCTGAATAGAGGATGATAGTAACCCTACTATTCTGGCTATGGTTCTGATGGGAACTAAATCTTTGGATAAAGTTTTGGCAATTTCTTTTTTGATATTCTTTACTTTGTCTGAAGGAAGACTCAGAGTAGAGAGAATAGAGTTGATTTTGAAGCCTAAGAAAATCAAAGACTTTGTGGGTATAAGGACTGATTTCTGTTTGTTCACAATGAAACCTAATGATTCTAACAAAGAAATTGTGGTGAATAGATGATTCTGAAGGGAGTGGAAATCTTGGTCCATAATCAAAATATCGTCCAGATAAATTATTAGACGAATTCCTCGGAGTCTCAGCCAGGCCACTACAGGTTTCAGTAGCTTGGTGAAAATCCAAGGAGCAGAGGACAGACCAAAGGGAAGGCAAGTGAAATTCCAAAACTGGTCTTCCCAACGGAAAGTCAAGAATGTCCAATGTTCTTGGGCGATTGGAACGGTTAAATATGCGTCTGTGAGATCCAATCGAACCAACCAATCGTTTCCTCTTAGGCATTCTCTTAATAAGTGAATACCTTCCATTTTGAAATGGTGATAAACTACAAAAGTATTTAATGTTTTTAGGTTTATGACAGGTCTGAATTGATTGTTTTTCTTTTTTACCAAGAATAAATTGCTTAGGTAAAAATCTTGGGGATTGGAAACTGGAAGAATTGCTTTTTTGGAGAAGAGAGAAGAAATTTCTTTCTTGACCAAAAGAGAGTCTTCTTGAGAAAATTGAATTGGGTGTGGAAGACAGACTTGAATTGGGGGAGATATGAATTCTATGAGGATACCTGATACAGTTTGTAAAACCCAAGGGTCTGAAGTAATTGCCGCCCAATTTTGAGTAAACAGGGCGAGTCTGCCTCCAATTTTTTCTGGGAAAGAAAGGGTGTAGGGGGGAAGTGAAGAACTTACCTGGAGCTTGTCTAGCTCTGGCTCTGGTCCTAAAACCTCTCTGAATCCAGGGGCGACCTCTTGTTGGAAAGAAGGAGGAAGTGGATGGATCAGAGAAACCTCTTTGGAATTGAGATTGAAACTGGTGTTGGTATTGTGATTGTTGGGGATATTAATGAGACCTGGATAAGAAGGTTTGGCGGCCGGGAAAGCGGCCTCTGCCTCTCCCGGCCCTGTCGGAGAAACCCTGGTTGGGGTAAAAGATTTTCTTAACGGAAGTTTTCACTTTATTTAGGTTAGAGAAAGTATTTACGTATTGGCTTAAGTCCTTTAAGTAAGAATCTCCAAATAAAAGACCTTTTTTGTCTGAAGCAATATTACTTGAGGAAAAGTCAGAAATTTTCGGGTCTATTTTCCTCAAGATATTACGTCTTCTTTCTCCAGACATTGCACAATTTGTATTCCCAATAAAACACAGGAGTCTTTGAACCCATTCTCTGACCACATAGGGGTCCAAAGGGCAATTTTCGGCTACGCCTTGTTCAGATAATTCGAATAATTTTGTGAGGGGACCAACTGAATCTAAAAGTTTATCTTGGCAAATTTTCCAGGATCTATCAATTCCTTTTTTCAATTTATATCCTGGAGAACCGATGAATTTTAAAATTTTGGGGTCAACTTCAGGGGTGATGGAAGCGTTCTTTGGTAACAGAGGACGAGGACATTCAGCTTTCATTTTGTTGCGGGTTTGCTTTTTTAGGGGTTTACGTAGTTGGTGGTCAATAAATTTAGCTAAATCCAGGGGGGGACACCACTCGGCGGACCGGGGATGGTGTAAGTCATCAGGTTTAAATCTAGGGTTACCCAAACAGTCTAAAAAGTCCTCTTCATCCTCACTGTATTCAACAGATTTTCTGGCTTTCTTTTTAGGTTTTTTAGCGGCCGGGGAGCCATCGGAATTATCCGAATCATTTAGGTTATCTGAATTGATATCAGTGTATTCGTCACCATCTGATTCCTCAGAATCTGAAGATGGATTATCAATAATATTTTTTGACTTAAATTTTAATTTTTTGCATACATGAGTATCCCCTGTTTGGTTACCCTCAGGGTGCAGGGTTCTGTTAACAGCGGTTTTTCTTCCTTTGCTGTGAGGAATATTAGTCTCAGTTAAACATTGGCGAGACTTTTCGATGAGTTTTTTACTTGCCTTATAAGCAATGGAAGGGTTCTTTCTTTTTAAAGATATTTTTCTTTGTTTCTCTCCTATCAAGGAGGTCATTTTATTAAATAAATTGTTCATAGAGGAGTCAATCATTGATTGTACTGTGTGTAAGGTCAAGGGAGGTGATTTAGATTGAGCTTCAGACATTGTTTATAGTGTTAGAGAAAAAACAATGTGAAGTAAAAACTATATAGAATTAATAAATTAAATATCAAATCCCCTTAGAAAGCACAAATTTTTTTATATATAAACTTAAAGTTTAACAAAACAGGGTATTGAGAGGCAAGAAATTTTTTTCTCTGAGGTAAAATATTTGGTTCAAATGGTTAACCTTATTGCGTTTGGTATATAGCAAAAATACACAGTAAATGTAATGAAAATAACAGCCAGAAGATGGCCACAGAGGCTGAGGAGAAATCTCTTATATTGTAATTGTAGGCAATGTCAGGACCGAGTGGAAAAGATACAAATTTACCACTCGGTTCACAGCAGAGGTACAGCTGACAGGAGACAAGGTTGCTACGTCGGCAGAAGTGGGCGGGAGGGACGGCCCACAAAATGGCGACCGGACTGAGGGAAGGAAAAAAACATGCAGAGGAAAAAACATGCAGAGGGATAAAACACAGAGTGGGAACGATATAAAGAATTTGAAGAAAATAAATAAGAGGTAAGATAACGCTCAATAGAGGAGTAGAATAAGGATATTAGGTAAAAGAAAAAACCGGTAAAAGAAAAAACCGGAGAAAAATACACATATATAAAGGACAAAATATAGAAATGAATGAGAAACAGAAACGGAAATAACGATAAAAGGGACAAAATATTTATTATAACAATAATGATAATGAATAATAATATTATTATGACTGCACTACTTATCTGAGTGAGCAGCAAAAAGAAAGAGGAAGTATGTTAATTGGGTGCTCTGTTTATAGTATATGCTCTGTACTGATTGGTTGTTTTTTCTCACTATAATAAGTCTATGTTATGTTCTTATTATGTGAATGTTATGTTATCTTATATATCTTGTTCTTTAAAAGGCTGCATTGAGTAGTAAAGAAAGAGTAATGCATAAAAATAGGAGTCTCTGGTCTTGTAATAAAATCAGGAATGAGCCTCAATTCTTCAATTTATATTTTCTCTACCTTAGTGGAAGCGTTGCTGCTTTTTCAAAAGCTGGGGTGGTTCCCAGATCTTAATGCTGTTAGCTGAATCACAATAAATAAGAACACTCATTATTATCAATTTTTTTATATAGGTACACGCACAATAAAAAGTTGCACTTACTAGATAAAAACAGTGTATCAGGATATCCGTCATCCTTCGCATTCCTGAGTCCGTCTGATTCACTAAATCCCTCTCTCAATCCAAGTCCACCTTCTTGTTATAGACAGCAGAGTGGTCACCCACAGATGTAAAGTAAAGTCTACCTTTAACCGCCTCTACGCGTTTCAACTGAGCTCCAGGCAGTCTTTTTCAAGAGGGTTTAACGGCTTCAATGCATGCATTGTTACAGGACACCTGTTTAAAAGAACCTACCAGCTGTTATCCCCGCCACATCAGCCAATTTTAGCATCAGCCCACCCTCACGTGATCTTGTGACTATTCTAGCCACTTAGGAGGCTTTGTTTTGTTATAGATTACATATGTAAACAAATCCACATGTCCGTATTGACTAATGTTGTATCATCCTGTCGTCATGGGATCATATGACAGATGTGGCTCAATCAGTGGGACTCGTAAGTCGATACACATAAACAAATCCACATTTTCGTCTGCATAGTGTCTCTTAGACAGCTCTCTTAATGTGGTTGCAATACCCAAAGTCCTGATTTTTGCACGCATTGGGTTTCACTCACATGCAGACCATTTACTTTCAACTTGCAATACACGCGCTAACCTGCCCGCATTAAAAGATTACTTTGATCGTGTTTATGAGCGAGTGAAAGTGTGAAATACTGCTCCACTTGCAATCTGGCCCTAAGTTGTTTAAAATAGTATGCTCTGGAACATGTAGTCTTCTTTGTTGAAGACTAACCCTAGGTATGCTAATAGGAGCTTAGAAGAGTGCACTTGTCTATAGCAGTCTATGGCAGTAGTGTTCGTAGCTATATATGACACTGCTATAAACAATGTTGCAAACACTGCTGCCAAATGGTTTAAGACATGTGCATGCTCCTGGGCTCACAAACCTTATACACAGAGAAAAACATATTTTAAATTGTGGTCTTTCAAATTCATGTGATTTTTTTAAAATGAATTTACCTTTAAATAGTAATATTAATGATATATCATTGTTTTGTTTTATAATTTAAACCATTTTTCATCATATTAATGATACTAAATTATATTACTTGTTTGCCCTACAGCATACTGTTTCCTCCTAATAAAATAGCAGATTGGAACCATTATTGTTTTGTTGGGGACAAGATGGGGTATATTTTTAGGTCAAACTAAAAATCTTATTGAAGATCTATTAAATCTTTATTAATTCCAGATGAGTTTTTGTAGAAGATAGGCTCTTCGTGTCTAGTAGAATAAATGACATTGTGTCCAAATGTAAAACTGTTCATTACCTTTTCAGGCACAATATTATGGGGAGATCAGCGTTGGGACCCCACCTCAAAACTTTACAGTGGTGTTTGATACCGGCTCCTCCAATTTCTGGATCCCATCCTCTTATTGCGTCAGTGAAGCCTGCAGTAAGGTTATTTAATTAGTAATCCGCTAATTTATACCATAACTCTTCTGTATTTTTCCACAGTTATTTGCACTGTCAATGAAATGGTTTTCAAGGAGAAAATGAACATGTTTTTTAAATTCATGTTTGTTGTTGAAGAATGGACTCAATATCTTATAAATAACGTAGAGAAGACTGTGTGCGCTGCTGGATGAAGGGTTTAAAGGAAGACCTTTATTCACTGATCTTTCGAAAAAGCCAGTTACAGAAAAAACATGTCAAGGGAGGGTTAGGGATTTAAATGGAAACTTTCTGCACAGAAATCAACATAATGACAATGTTTGGCATTAGCGTTCTGTAGTTTTGCGCAATATAATTAAAGAAGTATATAAATATTGAGCAGCCTTTTTTATTAAATGCACTCCCTGGAAAGAATAATAAACGTAATACTTGCATTACAGATTAGATCAATAGTATATCTGATATAGAGAAGAGTAACCTTTGTAGGAGGTGTATGTTGATTGTTGAAACTGAAATTGTTGCCACAATATTGAATACCAGATATTTGCTTCAATATTTATTAAATATAGTGCACTAGTTTGACTGCCTAATCTATAGCGTTTTGCACATTAAAGGGACACTAAACCCAAATTTTTCCTTTTAGGATTCAAATAGAGCACGCAATTTTAAGCAACTTTCTAATTTACTCTTATTATACATTTTTCTTCGTTATTTTGCTATCTTTATTTAAAAAGCAGGAATGTCTATTGATATTCTTAGTTGGAATCTAAACCTGGGAGGTTCATATGCTAATTTCTTAGACCTTGAAGGCTGCCTCTGCATTTGACAGTTTTTCACCACTAGAGGTCGTTAGTTCATGTGTTTCATATAGATAGCATTGAGCTCATGCATGTGAATTTACTGAGGAGTGAGCATTGATTTGCTAAAATGCAAGTCTGTCAAAATAACTGAAATAAGGGGGCAGTCTGCAGAGGCTTAGATACAAGGTAATTACAGAGGTAAAACATATTATTATAACTGTGTTGGTTATGCAAAACTGGGGAATGGGTGATTAAGGGATTATCTATCTTTTTAAACAACAAAAATTCTGGTGTTGACTGTCCCTTTAAGACAATTTTTGGTTGAGAACCTAGGTTATGCTTGCTTATTGGTTTGCTAACTGTATCCACCAATAAGCAAGCCCTATCCATGGTGTTAAACCTAAAATGGACCAGCTCCTAATCTTTAAATTCCTACTTTTTAAATGAAGATAGCAAGAGAACAAATAAAAATTCATAGTAGGAGTAAATTAGAAAGTTGCTTAAAATTGCATGTTCTATCTGAATCATTAAAGAAAAAATGTGGGTTTAGTATCCCTTTAAGGGCTAGATTACAAGTGGAGCTCTAATTTATCGTGCGCCCGCAAACAGGCAAATTCACCCGTTTACTCTTGTCAGACTTATGTGTGCAAACCCGACTTCATGTGTGCTAACCTGCCATAGGTTATCTTAAGGTGCGTTATATATTTCTTAAATTTAAAATATTGAGAAATATTCATTAATGTAAATAATTATTATAGATGTACTTAAATATTCTAAAAAATACATAGAATATATGTATATTTCTTTCATACAGGTGGTAAGAGTCCACGATCCATTGCTCCTGGGAATTACTGTTTCCTACCACTAGAAGGAGGCAAAGATTCCGAAACCTATAAAAGCTCTATAAAATCTCTCCCACCTCACAGGTACCTCTGTCTTATCTTTGCCTCCACTGGAGGTGGTCAAAGAATGAAGATGTGCATTTGATTCTTCAGAGAGAGGGGCTTTGAGTCTATGTTGAGCCTTGCTTTCCCCTCAGAGTACAGTGTTTGTCAGAGGGATGTATTTGGGGTATGGTTTGTGACTTTTTTTTTCACCTCATGGGAAATTTTGTCACAAACCTTCCATAGTGGTTATAGGGACTTGTCTTTTGCCTCCTCTTATGGATCTACAATACTCATATTCCATAACCTCTATATTTATATAACACACAGAGGAAGTCTAGCACTCACTTGCAAGTTATCAGCTAAGTTTGAAAGCAAAACTGGAAGAGTTAGTTACCACATCTGGCCAAATGGGACAAGCCCAGGTACCACATCAAGGTCTCTCCCAAAACCTTTGTCCCTAATGCAGCCATACAATGCAAGCTCTCAATTAAACAAACTGGGAACAAGTCAAGGGTTCACAGACTTATGTAATCACCCTTGTCATACACAAAACACGGAAGAGGACTGCACTCTCAGACTGGACTGGGTACTCATCCTATGACCCTGCAACATGCACAGCCCTGGGTGCTCAATAGCACTTACAGGTAGCTGTACCCTCCCCAGAGTCTCAGGCAGTTAACCCCAGACAAGTCTGGGTGCAAGGCACATAGGGAAAATTACAAAACAAATTAATACAACACACAGAGGAAGTCTAGCACTCATTTTCAAGTATTCAGCTATGATTAAAAGCAGAACTGGAAGAGTTAGTTACCACATCTGGCAAAATGGGACAAGCCCCAGGTACCAAGTCAAGGTCTCTCCCAAAACCTGGGTCCCTAATACAGCCATACAACGCAAGCTCTCAATCAAACAAACTGGGGAAAAGTCTGGGTGCAAGGCCCATAGGGAAAATTACAAAACAAATTAATACAACACACAGAGGAAGTCTAGCACTCACTTGCAAGTACTCAGCTAAGATTGAAAGCAAAACTGTTGGAGTTAGTTACCACATCTTGCCAGATGGGACAAGCACAGGTACCACGTCAAGGTCTCTCCCAAAACCTGTACAGTATTTAGTGTGTATTTCTTACAGCGCATCAGCCTTTGGGTCTGAGCATGACGGGATAGTGCACTTGAGACCTCAAGATTGCACATTTCAGGATTTATTATAGATACTGTAAAAACTTAATTTATGGTTACCTGATAAATTAATTTCTTTCATGGTAGTGAGAATCCTTAATCCATTACTTCTGGGAATTACTCTTAACTACCACTAGGAGGAGGCAAAGATTCCCAAACTCCAAAAGCTCTATAAAACCCCTCCCACCTCACAGTCTAACATATAGCCAAGCAAAATGAGGTAGGAAAAGAAATAAGAACAAAAAAATAAAAGGAGCAGGGAAAAAAGATGCGCGTATGAAAAAAACAAACAGAAAGAAAACAGTGTGAGGTCTCATGGACTTTCACCACCATGAAATTATAATTCATGCTTACCTGATAAATTATTTTCTTTCACAATGATAATGGTCCACAGTCCTCCATAACATATGGGATATATTTCTCACCACTAGGTGGAGGTAAAGAACCCATACAAGAGCTTTAAACCCCTCCCACCTCCCATCTATCTCTAGTTTTTATCTTGGCCTCCAGGTGAAGGTTGAGAATAGAGTCATTGCTCAGATCAGACAGGAGTCAGCTTCAGCAATATTGATTACTCTAGCCTGGCCACACAGGATATGGTATGCAGATCTAGTGCAGATGTCCTCATCTCCACCATGGATTGTTCTTCTAAGATAGGACCCATTTTACCAAGATCCTCTTTTTCATCCATATCTGGAATCTCTAAGGTTAATGGCATGGAGGTTGAACGCCTAGTGTTGAGACATAGGGGTTTCTCAGATTTGATTATTGATACTCTGATTCAGGCTAGAAAGCATGTAACACAAAAGATTTATCATAAGATTTGGAAAACCTATTTTTAGTGGTGTTCTTCCAAAGGATATTCCTTTAGGATTCCTAGAATTCTTCATTTTTTGCAGGATGGCCTTGACAAGAATTTGTCTGCAAGTTCCATTAAGGGTCAAATTTCTGATTTATCTGTTCTTTTTCATGGGAAACTGGTAAAGCTTTCTTATGTTCAAACTTTTGTTTAGGCGTTAGTAGAATTAGGCCAGTTATAAAACCTATTTCTTCACCCTGGAATTTAAATCAAGTTCTTTCAGTATTACAAGGTTCTCCTTTTGAAGCAATGCATTACATTGACATTGAGTTGTTCTGGGAAGTTCTTTTTCTATTAGCAATTTCTTCTGCTAGGAGGGTTTTTACATTTTCAGCATTGTCTTGTGATTCTCTGTTTTTGGTTAATCACAAAGATAAGACTGTCCTTCGTACTAAATAAGATTTATTCTATTAATCTAAGGTAGTTTCTATGGAAAGTATCAATCAGAATATTGTTGTCCCTTCTTTGTGTGCAGATCCTGCTAACTCTAAGGAACGACTGTTACATAATCTAGATGTAGTAAGGGTTTTGAAGTTCTATCTGCAGGCTACTAAAGATTTAAGACAAACTTCTACAAATGTTATCTTTTTTGATGTTTCTGCTTCTTTGCAAGCAGCTTTTGGTAGGAAAGTCCTTCAGGCTGCAGTGTCAGCTTAATATGAACTGCCAGGAAAATTAGCCCGCTTTGTCCCTAACATAGACCATCTGCTTGGGTATTAATCCCATATGTTATGGAGGACTGTAAACCATCATAATTTTATGATATAAATTATAATTTATGCTTACCTGATTTTTTATGGGCGGCAGTTCTATTGACACCTCAGAAGACCCATCTTTGTCTTTCCAACTTTATTCTTTCCTATTCTCCACTCGACTATGCGTCAAACTAGAGAGAGATGGGAGGGATTTAAAGCTCTTGTATGGTTTCTTGACCTCCACCTAGTGGTGAGAAATAGATTCCATATGTGGACCATCATAAATATATCCCATATGTGGACTGTGGACCATCATCATTCTGAAAGAAAATTATTTATCAGGTAAGCATAAATTATAATTTCCATATAAAGTCCATGAGACCCCACACTTTTTTTCTTGTGTTGTTTCTTTCATATTAAATATATTTATATATATATATATATATATATATATATATATATATATGATAATGTTAATGTAAAATATATATCTATACCTATATCTCTATAGGAATATATATATACAGGTATATATCTATATATATATAAATATATATATATATATATATATATATATATATATATATATATATATATATATATATATATATATATATATATATATATATATATATATATATAAAAATATATATATCAGGTATATATATATTGAAGTTGGGCAGAAAAAGTTCTGAATTCCTGAAGTTAGAGTGAATTGGGCTAAATACCGCTCCACTTGTAATCTAGCCATTTCTAGAAATATGTTTTGTTGCTCATTCCATACTTACCAGTAATGATAACTGAGAATGTCATCACAATACAAAGATATGTAGCTATAAAGGTGTTGTATTAATGTGCAAATAAAACATAAACGGCTAGATTACGAGTTGTGCGTTAGGGTTAAAAAGCAGCGTTGAAAGGTCCCAACGCTGCTTTTTAATGCCCGCTGGTATTACGAGTCTTGAAATGACAGGCTCACCGCTCACTTTTTTGGCCAGACTCAGAAATACCGCAAATCCATTTACGTCAATTGCGTATCCTTTATTTTCAATGGGACTTGCATAGCACCGGTATTACGAGTCTGACCAAAGTGAGCGGTAGACCCTCTCCTGTCAAGACTGATACCGCATTTAAAAGTCAGTAGTTAAGAGTTTTACACTACAACGCCGTAGCATAAAACTCTTAACTAAAGTGCTTAAAAGTAGACTAACACCCATAAACTACCTATTAACCCCTAAACCGAGGCCCCCCCACATCGCAAACACTATAATACATTTTTAACCCCTAATCTGCCGAACCAGACATCGCCGCCACTATAATAAATATATTAACCCCTAAACCGCCGCACTTCCGCATCGCAAACACTAGTTAAATATTATTAACCCCTAATCTGCCTGCCCTAACATCACCGACACCTACCTACATTTATTAACCCCTAATCTGCTGCCCCCAACGTTGCCGCCACTATAATAAGGTTATTAACCCCTAAACCTAAGTCTAACCCTAAACCTAACACCCCCTAACTGAAATATAATTTAAATAAATCTAAATAAAATTACTATAATTAACTACATTATTCCTATTTAAAACTAAATATTTACCTGTAAAATAAACCCTAAGATAGCTACAATATAACTAATAATTACATTGTAGCTATCTTAGGGTTTATTTTTATTTTACAGGCAACTTTGTATTTATTTTAACTAGGTAGAATAGTTATTAAATAGTTATTAATGATTTAATAGCTACCTAGTTAAAATAAATACAAATTTACCTGTAAAATAAAACCTAACCTAAGTTACAATTACACCTAACACTACACTATAATTAAATTAATTCCCTAAACTAAATACAATTAAATACAATTATCTAAAGTAGGAACCCCCCCCCCCACTAAATTACAGAAAATAATAAAATAATTACAATTTTTTTAAACTAATTACACCTAATCTAATCCCCCTAATAAAATAAAAAAGCCCCCCCAAAATAATAAAAAGCCCTACCCTACACTAAATTACAAATAGCCCTTAAAAGGGCCTTTTGCGGGGCATTGCCCCAAAGTAATCAGCTCTTACTTTGGTCCTCCAGACGAGCAGAAGTATTCATCCAAGCCGGGAAGAAGAGGTCCTCCAGACGGACAGAAGTCTTCATCCAGGCGGCATCTTCTATCTTCATCCATCCGGCGCGGAACGGCTCCATCTTCAAGACATCTGACGCGGTGCAGCTAATTTTACAAGACCAGTTACAACATTGTGTGCTTTTAAAAATTATTTATCTTTGGAACAGATTTGCTGCCACATGGTCTTCCATGCATACTTTTCCAAAATGTTATCTTTTTTTATGTTTCTGCTTCATTGCAAGCAGCTTTTGGTAAGAAAGTCCTTCAGGCTGCAGTGTCAGCTTAATATGAACTGCCAGGAAAATTAGCCCGCTTTGTCCCTAACATAGACCATCTGCTTGGGTATTTATCCCATATGTTATGGAGGACTGTGGACCATCATAATTTTATGAAATAAATTATAATTTATGCTTACCTGATTTTTTATGGGCGGCAGTTCTATTGACACCTCAGAAGACCCATCTTTGTCTTTCCAACTTTATTCTTTCCTATTCTCCACTCTACTATGCGTCAAACCAGAGAGAGATTGGAGGGATTTAAAGCTCTTGTATGGGTTCTTGACCTCCACCTAGTGGTGAGAAATAGATCCCATATGTGGACCATCATCATAAATATATCCCATATGTGGACTGTGGACCATCATCATTCTGAAAGAAAATTATTTATCAGGTAAGCATAAATTATAATTTCATGGTAGTGAAAGTCCATGAGACCCCACACTTTTTTTCTTGTGTTGTTTCTTTCATATTAAATATATTTTTATATATATATCTGATAATGTTAATGTAAACTATATATCTATACCTATATCTCTATAGGAATATATATACAGGTATATATCTATCTATATATATATATATATATATATATATATATATATATATATATATATATATATATATATATATATATATATATATAAAATCTCCATTAAAGTTGGGCAGAAAAAGTTCTGAAGTTAGAGTGTAATCTAGCCACTATCTGTTGCTTGCATTTCTAGAAATATGTTTTGTTGCTCATTCCATACTTACCAGTAATGATAACTGAGAATGTCATCACAATGCAAAGATATGTAGCTATAAAGGTGTTGTATTAATGTGCAAATAAAACATAAACGGCTAGATTACGAGTTGTGCGTTAGGGTTAAAAAGTAGCGTTGAAAGGTCCCAACGCTGCTTTTTAACGCCCGCTGGTATTACGAGTCTTGAAATGACAGGCTCACCGCTCACTTTTTTGGCCAGACTCGGAAATACCGCAAATCCACTTACGTCGATTGCGTATCCTTTATTTTCAATGGGACTTGCATAAAGCCGGTTTTACGAGTCTGACCAAAGTGAGCGGTAGACCCTCTCCTGTCAAGACTGATACCGCATTTAAAAGTCAGTAGTTAAAAGTTTTACACTACAACGCTGTAGCATAAAACTCTTAACTAAAGTACTTAAAAGTAGACTAACACCCATAAACTACCTATTAACCCCTAAACCGAGGCCCCCCCACATCGCAAACACTATAATACATTTTTTAACTCCTAATCTGCAGAACCGGACATCGCCGCCACTATAATAAATATATTAACCCCTAAACCGCCGCAGTTCCGCATCGCAAACACTAGTTAAATATTATTAACCCCTAATTTGCCTGCCCTAACATCGCCGACACCTACCTACATTTATTAACCCCTAATCTGCTGCCCCCAACGCCACTATAATAAAGTTATTAACCCCTAAACCTAAGTCTAACCCTAAACCTAACACCCCCTAACTGAAATATAATTTAAATAAATCTAAATAAAATTACTATAATTAACTACATTATTAACTACATTATTAACTACATGCAATCAGCCAATAGGATTGAAGTTCAATCCTATTGGCTGATCCAATCAGTCAATAGGATTGAGCTGTCATTCTATTGGCTGATTGGATCAGCCAATAGAATGCGAGCTCAATCCTATTGGCTGATTACATCAGCCAATAGGATTTTTTCTACCTTAATTCCGATTGGCTGATAGAATTCTATCAGCCAATCGGAATTGAAGGGACGCCATCTTGGATGACGTAATTTAAAGGAACCTTCATTCTTCAGTTGGACGTCGTTTGAAGAGGATGCTCCGCGTCAGATGTCTTGAAGATGGAGCCGCTCCGCGCCGGATGGATGAAGATAGAAGATGCCGCCTGGATGAAGACTTCTGCCCGTCTGGAGGACCTCTTCTTCCCGGCTTGGATGAAGACTTCTGCTCGTCTGGAGGACCACTTCGCCCGGCTTCGTTGAGGACTTCGGCCCGGTAGGGTGAAGACTTCTCAAGGTAGGGTGATCTTCAAGGGGTTAGTGTTAGGGTTTATTAAGGAGGTATTGGGTGGGTTTTAGAGTAGGGTTGGGTGTGTGGGTGGTGGGTTTTAATGTTGGGGGGGAGTATTGTACTTTTTTTTACAGGTAAAAGAGCCGATTACTTTGGGGCAAATCCCCGCAAAAGGCCCTTTTAAAGGCTATTTGTAATTTAGTATAGGGTAGGGCTTTTTATTATTTTGGGGGGCTTTTTTATTTTATTAGGGGGATTAGATTAGGTGTAATTAGTTTAAAAAACTTGTAATTTTATTATTTTCTGTAATTTAGTGTTTGTTTTTTTCGTACTTTAGATAATTTTATTTAACTGTATTTAATTGTAGTTAATTTAGGGAATTAATTCAATTATAGTGTAGTGTTAGGTTTAATTGTAACTTAGGTTAGGTTTTATTTTACAGGCACTTTTGTATTTATTTTAGCTAGGTAGTTATTAAATAGTTAATAACTATTTAATAACTATTCTACCTAGTTAAAATAAATACAAAGTTGCCTGTAAAATAAAAATAAACCCTAAGCTAGCTACAATGTAACTATTAGTTATATTGTAGCTATCTTAGGGTTTATTTTATATGTAAGTATTTAGTTTTAAATAGGAATAATTTAGTTAATGATAGTAATTTTATTTAGATTTATTAAAATTATATTTAAGTAAGGGGGGTTAGGGTTAGACTTAGTTTTAGGGGTTAATAACTTTAATATAGTGGTGGCAGCAGATTAGGGGTTAATTAATGTAGTTAGGTTGCATTGGGGGTGGCAGATTAGGGGTTAATAAATATAATGTAGGTGTCAGCGATGTTAGGGGCAGCAGATTAGGGGTTCATAAGTATTATGTAGGTGGCGGCGGTGTCCGGAGCTGAAGATTAGGGGTTAATAATATAATGCAGGTGTCGGCGATGTCGGGGGCGGTAGATTAGGGGTTAATAAGTGTAAAATTTGGGGTATTTAGACTCAGGGTTCATGTTAGGGTGTTAGGTGTAGACATAACTTTTATTTCCCCATAGGAATCAATGGGGCTGTGTTAGCTTTACGCTGCTTTTTTTGCAGGTGTTAGTTTTTTTTTCAGCCGGCTCAGCCCCATTGATCCCTATGGGGAAATCGTGCACGAGCACGTTTTACTAGCTCACCGCTAACGTAAGCAGCGCTGGTATTGAGGTGAGATGTGGAGCTAAAGTTTGCTCTCCGCTCACTTTTCTGCGGCTAACGCCGGGTTTCTAAAAGCCCGTAATACCAGCGCTGTCTGTAGGTGAGCGGTGAGGGAAAACTGCTCGTTAGCACCGCACAGCCTTACCGACAAAACTCGTAATCTAGCCAAAAGTGTTTTCTTAATATCGTAACAAAGCTATACATGGAAAAATGTTGGTAAACTAGAATAGCAGGCAACCAGTGGCCTCGCATCCAACACTTACAGTCCTGAGGTTTTTTCTTTTCAGAAATGAACCACACAATGTCATCTTATAAGCTACTGCTGAATGTTTAATTATAAAGGACACAATAGTTATGTTTAATTTAGACTAGCTGCTAAATATAGTTGTACATCTGCAGCCAACTGGGCTGAGAACCTAACAAAAACAGGGAAATAGGACAAATTACTCTGACTGGGATGTCATATAGTGGTACACACCTGTTATTATGTATAAAAATAAAGTGGCAAATAACTGTCATTAAATGGAAGAAAACATCACCTGTTTGCAATGAGCTTGTGGAGAAATTTATGTTTGGTAATTAGTGGGATGTTTATTTATGAAATAGAAAATTTTGAACAGTTTTAAATTCATTTTTTGAATCTGCAATTACGACTCAGATTATTTTTCTGTTTTCTTATTGCAAAAAAATGGAATTTCATTAACAAACTGGTAATCTGAAAGTGAATCTTTTTTCTTACAACTATTAAATACTGTTATTTAGCTAACCAGACTTTCATTAACAAACAATCACCTAGATTACGAGTTTTGCGTTAGGAGGGGTGCGGTGCTAACGAGCAGTTTATGCTCACTGCTCACTTGCAGACAGCGCTGGTTTTACGTTTTTTATAAACCCGGTGTTAACCGCAAAAAAGTGAGTGAAGAGCAAAATTTTGCTCCACATCTCACCTCAATACCAGCGCTGCTTACGTTAGTAGTGAGCTGGTAAAATATGCTTGTGAACGATTTCCCCATAGGGATCAATGGGGGAGAGCCGGCTGAAAAAACACCTGCAAAAAAGCAGCGTAAAGCTCCTAACGTAGCCCCATTGATTCCTATGGGGAAATACATTTTGTGTCTACACTAGGGTTGCACCGATACCATTTTTTTAACACCGAGTACAAGTACCGATACTTGTTTTCAAATACTCGCCGATACCAATTACCGATACTGTATTTTTATGTCATGTGACAGTTTACCAAGCACAATACAGACTAATTATTTAAGATTCCTTCTTTATAATTATGAAGGATTGCAGCTCAAAAGACATTATGAAATAATAAAACAGGTTTTATTTGTCACAAAGTTCACAGAACATGTTTAGAAATAAAAATATTACAATAAAATATATTAACAACAACAATAAATAACAAATATAAAATTGCAACCAACCAAAAGTGCCATACAGTAAAAAATAGAACAGAATACTGTTTAATCATGGCGAACAACACTATGGGCTAGATTACATTTGACTGGTAAGCTTTACCAACGCTCTCATTACACGTCCTACTCCATTAAAGGAGTGTAACATCATTGGGATTAACTTAATGTAAAGTAATCTCTCCTACAATAATACAATTAAGAGCAATTTGTATTGGCAGAACAGTAGTAAACAATTTTTAGTTTAGTCTCCACTCCAGCTTTAAATGAAATGGGAACATGCAGTTTGAAAAAAACACCACAAGATAGCATATGGGTAGTAAGTGGAGGTATCGGTTTAAGTATCGGTGCATTTGCACGAGTACAAGTACTCATGCAAGTACTTGGTATCGGTACCGATACCGATACTAGTATCGGTATCGGTGCAACCCTAGTCTACACCTAACACCCTAACATGAACCCCGAGTCTAAACACCCCTAATTTTACACTTATTAACCCCTAATCTGCCACTTCTGACATTGCCGACACCTGCATTATATTATTAACCCCTAATCTGCCACTCCGGACACCGCCGCCATCTACATTATACTTATGAACCCCTAATCTGCTGCCCCCAACATCGCCGAACCCTACATTATATTTATTAACCCCTAATCTGCCACCCCCAATGTCGCTGCAACCTAACTACATTTATTAACCCCTAATCTGCCGCCCAGCGCCCACAACGTCGCCACCACTATAATAAAGTTATTAACCCCTAAACCTAAGTCTAACCCTAGCCCTAACCCCCCCTAACTTAAATATAATTTAAATAAATGTAAATAAAATTTCTACAATTAACTAAATTATTCCTATTTAAAACTAAATACTTACCTATAAAATAAACCCTAAGCTAGCTACAATATAACTAAAAGTTACATTGTAGTTAGCTAAGGGTTTATTCTTATTTTACAGGCAAGTTTGTATTTATTTTAACTAGGTACAATAGTTATTAAATAGTTATTAACTATTTAATAACTACCTAGTTAAAATAAAGACAAATGTACCTGTAAAATAAAACCTAACCTAAGTTACAATTACACCTAACACTACACTATAATTAAATTAATTCACTAAACTAAATACAATTAATTACAATTAAATTAAATTATCTAAAGTATGGGAAAAAAAACACACTAAATTACAGAAAATAATAAAATAATTACAAGATTTTTAAACTAATTTCATCTACTCTAATCCCCCTAACAAAATAAAAAAAGCCCCCCAAAATAAAAAAGCCCTACCCTACACTAAATTACAAATAGCCCTTAAAAGGGCCTTTTCCAGGGCATTGCCCCAAAGTAATCAGCTCTTTTACCTGAAATAAAAAAGTACAAATACCCCCCCAACATTAAAACCCACTACCCACACAACCAACCCTACTCTAAAACCCACCCAATGCCCCCTTAAAAAAAAACTAACACTAACCCCTTGAAGATCACCCTACCGGGAGACGTCTTCACCCAACCGGGCAGAAGTGGTCCTCCAGACGGGCAGAAGTCTTCATCCAAGCCGGGCAGAAGAGGTCCTCCAGACGGGCAGAAGTCTTCATCCAGATGGCATCTTCTATCTTCATCCATCCAGTGCGGAGCGGGTCCATCTTCAAGACATCCGACGCGGAGCATCCTCTTCTTTCTTCGTCCGACGACTGAATGAAGGTTCCTTTAAATTATGTCATCCAAGATGGCGTCCCTTCAATTCCGATTGGCTGATAGAATTCTATCAGCTAATCGGAATTAAGGTAGAAAAAAATCCTATTGGCTGATCCAATCAGCCAATAGGATTGAGCTGGCATTCTATTGGCTGTTCCAATCAGCCAATAGAATGCCAGTTCAATCCTATTGGCTGATTGCATCAGCCAATATGAATTTTTCTACCTTAATTATTTTTTTATTTTCTGCAATTTAGTGTTTGTTTTTGTACTTTCGTTTATTTAATTGAATTGAATTTAATTGTAGTTAGTTTAGGTAATTAATTTAATGATAGTGTAGTGTTAGATGTAATTGTAACTTAGGTTAGGATTTATTTTACAGGTATATTTGTATTTATTTTTACTAGGTAGTTATTATATAGTTAATAACTATTTAATAACTATTGTACCTAGTTAAAATAGATACAAAGTTGCCTGTAATATAAATATAAACCCTAAGATAGATACAAATGTAACTATTAGTTATATTATAGCTAGCTTAGGGTTTATTTTACAGGTAAGTATTTAGTTTTAAATAGGATTAATTTATTTAATGATAGTAATTTTATTTTGTTTTATTTAAATTATATTTAAGTTAGAGAGGTGTTAGACTTAGGTTTAGACTTAGGTTTAGAGGTTAATAAATTTAATATAGTCGCGGCGACGTTGGGGTCGGCAGATTAGGGGTTAATAAATGTAAGTAGGTGTCGGCGATGTTAGGGACGGCAGATTAGGGGTTAATCAAATTTAACTAATGTTTGCGAAGCGGGAGGGCGGCGGTTTAGGGGTTAATATATTTATTAAAGTGGCAGCAATGTCCGGTCGGCAGATTAGGGGTTAAAAATGTATTTTAGTAGACAATGACTTCCCCGGGCCATGGCTTTATTCGTAGCTCCAAATTGACATTCACCTCCCAGGTGCCCATTGGAAGAACAATTACACTGCTGTGCTTACTTAGGCCTAGATTTAGAGTTCGGCGTTAGCCGTGAAAACCAGCGTTAGAGGCTCCTAACGCTGGTTTTAGGCTACCGCCGGTATTTGGAGTCACTCAAAATAGGGTCTAACGCTCACTTTTCAGCCGCGACTTTTCCATACCGCAGATCCCCTTACGTCAATTGCGTATCCTATCTTTTCAATGGGATCTTCCTAACGCCGGTATTTAGAGTCGTTTCTGAAGTGAGCGTTAGAGCTCTAACGACAAAACTCCAGCCGCAGGAAAAAAGCAGGAGTTAAGAGCTTTATGGGCTAACGCCAGTTCATAAAGCTCTTAACTACTGTACTCTAAAGTACACTAACACCCATAAACTACCTATGTACCCCTAAACCGAGGTCCCCCCACATCGCCGACACTCGATTACATTTTTTTAACCCCTAATCTGCCGACCGCCACCTACGTTATACTTATGTACCCCTAATCTGCTGCCCCTAACCCCGCCGACCCCTGTATTATATTTATTAACCCCTAACCTGCCCCCCACAACGTCGCCGCAAGCTACTTACAATAATTAACCCCTAATCTGCCGACCGCAAAGCGCTGCCACCTACGTTATCCTTATGTACCCCTAATCTGCTGCCCCTAACACCGCCGACCCCTATATTATATTTATTAACCCCTAATCTGCCCCCCTCAACGTCGCCGACACCTGCCTACACTTATTAACCCCTAATCTGCCGAGCGGACCTGAGCGCTACTATAATAAAGTTATTAACCCCTAATCCGCCTCACTAACCCTATCATAAATAGTATTAACCCCTAATCTGCCCTCCCTAACATCGCCGACACCTAACTTCAATTATTAACCCCTAATCTGACGACCGGAGCTCATCGCTACTATAATAAATGGATTAACCCCTAAAGCTAAGTCTAACCCTAACACTAACACCCCCCTAACTTAAATATAATTTAAATCTAACAAAATTAATTAACTCTTATTAAATAAATTATTCCTATTTAAAGCTAAATACTTACCTGTAAAATTAATCCTAATATAGCTACACTATAAATTATAATTATATTGTAGCTATTTTAGGATTAATATTTATTTTACAGGCAACTTTGTAATTATTTTAACCAGGTACAATAGCTATTAAATAGTTAAGAACTATTTAATAGTTACCTAGTTAAAATAATAACAAAATTACCTGTAAAATAAGTCCTAACCTAAGTTATAATTAAACCTAACACTACCCTATCAATAAATTAATTAAATAAAATACCTACAATTACCTACAATAAAACCTAACACTACACTATCAATAAATAAATTAAATACAATTTCTACAAATAACTACAATTACATAAACTAACTAAAGTACAAAAAATAAAAAGACCCCCAAAATAAAAAAATGCCCTACCCTATTCTAAATTAATAAATTTAAAAGCTCTTTTACCTTACCAGCCCTGAACAGGGCCCTTTGCGGGGCATGCCCCAAGAAATTCAGCTCTTTTGCCTGAATTCCGATCAGCCAATAGAATGCGAGCTCTATCTGATTGGCTGATTGGATCAACCTATCGGATTGAACTTGATTCTGATTGGCTGATTCCATCAGCCAATCAGAATATTCCTACCTTAATTCCGATTGGCTGATAGAATCCTATCAGCCAATCGGAATTCGAGGGACGCCATCTTGGGTGACGTCATTTAAAGGAACCGTCATTCGTCGTTCAGTCGTCGGCCAGGATGGATGTTCCGCGGTGGAGGTCTTCAGGATGCTGCCGCTTCGCTCCGGATGGATGCCGCTTGGATGAAGACTTCAATCGAAGGGAAGACCTCTTCTGGCCCGCTTGGATGAAGACTTCAGCCGGATCATGGACCTCTTCAGCCCCCCGCTTGGGCTTGGATCAGGACATCGGAGGAGCTCTTCTGGACCGATCGGTGAACCTGGTATGGTGAAGACAAGGTAGGATGATCTTCAGGGGCTTAGTGTTAGGTTTATTTAAGGGGGGTTTGGGTTAGATTAGAGGTATGTGGGTGGTGGGTTGTACTGTTGGGGGGGGTATTGTATGTTTTTTTTACAGGCAAAAGAGCTGAATTTCTTGGGGCATGCCCCGCAAAGGGCCCTGTTCAGGGCTGGTAAGGTAAAAGAGCTTTTAAATTTATTAATTTAGAATAGGGTAGGGCATTTTTTATTTTGGGGGTCTTTGTTATTTTATTAGGGGGCTTAGAGTAGGTGTAATTAGTTTAAAATTGTTGTAATATTTTTCTTATGTTTGTAAATATTTTTTTATTTTTTGTAACTTAGTTCTTTTTTATTTTTTGTACTTTAGTTAGTTTATGTAATTGTAGTTATTTGTAGAAATTGTATTTAATTTATTTATTGATAGTGTAGTGTTAGGTTTTATTGTAGGTAATTGTAGGTATTTTATTTAATTAATTTATTGATAGGGTAGTGTTAGGTTTAATTATAACTTAGGTTAGGACTTATTTTACAGGTAATTTTGTTATTATTTTAACTAGGTAACTATTAAATAGTTCTTAACTATTTAATAGCTATTGTACCTGGTTAAAATAATTACAAAGTTGCCTGTAAAATAAATATTAATCCTAAAATAGCTACAATATAATTATAATTTATAGTGTAGCTATATTAGGATTAATTTTACAGGTAAGTATTTAGCTTTAAATAGGAATAATTTATTTAATAAGAGTTAATTAATTTCGTTAGATTTAAATTATATTTAAGTTAGGGGGGTGTTAGTGTTAGGGTTAGACTTAGCTTTAGGGGTTAATCCATTTATTATAGTAGCGATGAGCTCCGGTCGTCAGATTAGGGGTTAATAATTGAAGTTAGGTGTCGGCGATGTTAGGGAGGGCAGATTAGGGGTTAATACTATTTATGATAGGGTTAGTGAGGCGGATTAGGGGTTAATAACTTTATTATAGTAGCGCTCAGGTCCGCTCGGCAGATTAGGGGTTAATAAGTGTAGGCAGGTGTCGGCGACGTTGAGGGGGGCAGATTAGGGGTTAATAAATATAATATAGGGGTCGGCGGTGTTAGGGGCACATAAGGATAACGTAGGTGGCGGCGCATTGCGGTCGGCAGATTAGGGGTTAATTATTGTAAGTAGCTGGCGGCGACATTGTGGGGGGCAGGTTAGGGGTTAATAAATATAATATAGGGGTCGGCGGTGTTAGGGGCAGCAGATTAGGGGTACATAGGGATAATGTAAGTTGCGGTGGTTTACGGAGCGGAAGATTAGGGGTTAATAATATAATGCAGGGGTCAGCGATAGCGGGGGCGGCAGATTAGGGGTTAATAAGTGTAAGGTTAGGGGTGTTTAGACTCGGGGTACATGTTAGAGTGTTAGGAGCAGACGTAGGAAGTGTTTCCCCATAGGAAACAATGGGGCTGCGTTAGGAGCTGAACGCTGCTTTTTTGCAGGTGTTAGGTTTTTTTTCAGCTCAAACAGCCCCATTGTTTCCTATGGGAGAATCGTGCACGAGCACGTTTTTGAGGCTGGCCGCGTCCGTAAGCAACTCTGGTATCGAGAGTTGCATTTGCGGTAAAAATGCTCTACGCTCCTTTTTTGGAGCCTAACGCAGCATTTTTTTGAACTCTCGATACCAGAGTTAATTTTATGGTGCGGCCAGAAAAAAGCCCGCGTAGCGTTAACAGCCCATCTACCGCCAAACTCCAAATCTAGGCCAAAGCGAGCACAGACAGCTCACCCAATGAACCTCCCATTATGGACAATAGTCTTGTGACCATGTTTAATGTTTAATGTTTAAAGTTTAAAATTAACGTTAATGTTTATGTTTACATTTTTCTGCCTTTTTTTCACATACCCTTAGGTTGAAAGAAATTCAGAAATTTACATGTTTAAGGAGTGGTCCTGGACACACTCCCCATCCATATTATGGCCCTGAGAGACGGTTCTCTCAAAGGGACAAAGATTTTGTTTACTGTTTATTGTTATTTATTTTTATGCTTAAATTTTAGTTTTAATCTTATAATCAAATGTCATGGAGTGAATCAACTGCAAGACAAATATAGCTGCATAAGTGATAAGATGATAGTTGAATGGAACTGGGAATATATACAATGCTGCACATTTGTACCTCTTTCTGGGAATGTCATACCATCACCTAAGAAGCCCCCACATAGCATAGTCACTTTTCAAACCTTGAGAATGGGTGGAGGAAGGGAAACAAGTTAAAATGTTATACACAAAGAGCAATCTCCACTTCCTTACAACTAACACAAAGGGACTTAACAGCCAGTACAAAAGAAATATAGCACTGAAAGACCTCAAACAGAAAAAAGGAGAGGTGGTCTTTTTACAAGAGACACATTTTATTAGAGGTAGGGAACCCAGGACCTTTACATATAAATTTGGAGACTCATACTACGCCTCGAACACTGCCAAAACAAATGGGGTTGCCATCCTAATAAAGAGGGGTATCCCATTCACACTAACTAGGAAAATCGCGGATAAACAGGGGAGATATCTCATTTTAATAGGGAAACTTTATAACTCAGTAGTCACCTTGGTAAATGTTTATGCCCCAAATTTAAAACAAGATAACTTTTTTAAACAATTATCTAATCTGTTATTGCAACTAGCTAAGGGGGCGGTGGTCATGGGGGGGGATTTTAATATTACAATGAATCCTATACTGGATAACGCTAACCATACCTCTTCTACTCCTCACCGGGTGATTAACTCTGTTAAAGTACAACTGAAAGATCTTGCCCTACATGATGCCTGGAGGGTACTCTATCCCGATAGGAAAGAATATACTTTTTTCTCCAATCCACATCAAAGACACTCACGCATTGACTACATAATGGTAGATGTCACTAACCTAGCTAGAGTCACACGATTAAGAATACTACCAAATTCATGGTCTGACAATTCTATAGTTAGCTGCGAGTTTAACTGGCCACATATCCCCTGCAGACAACACTCATGGAGATTGGAGGAAGGCATACTGGGAGACCCAACCATTATCCAACGTTTAGAAAAATCAATAACGGAATATTTTACTATTAACACGACCGCGACCCCCAAGACAGATATCAGAATGGTATGGGAGGCACACAAGACTGTAATAAGGGGGGAGATAATTAGTATTCAATCCCACCAAACCAAACAGACAAATAGGGCCCTCAACGAGTTATTACAGCAACTAGAGACACTAGAAAAACAAAGAGAGTCAGACTCTACAGATTTAGCTCTTCAGCAGAAAATAACTGAATGTAGGGAGGCAGTTAACTCATTCATGGGAAAGGAATGCAAGAGACAGACATTTAGATTGCGACAAAAATACTATGAAGGGGATAACAAATGTGGCCCAATTCTAGCCAGGAAATTAAAAAGAAAAATAAATAGGAGTTATATGCTGACACTTAAAAATAACCACAATAAGGAAGTATTTACCTCAGACAAAATAGCAGAAGCCTTTAGGACATATTACGAACGTCTATACAACTTGGAAAGCTTACATACTGATAGCCCTGGCCACGACAGGTATATTCAGAACTATCTAAGAAATATTCCTTTACCTCAGCTAACAGAAGACCAGAATAACGCTCTTAAAGCTCCTATAACCCTCGAAGAGATAAAGGAAGTTATTTCCCAACTCCCATCAAATAAAGCTCCAGGTCCCGATGGATTTACAACTATTTTAAAAAATTTAGAGATATTCTGATCCCACAACATGGTGTCCTTGTTCAATGATATAACAGAGGAGGTCCCATTTCCGCAGCTTAATTTAGAAGCATATATTACGGTGCTCCCGAAACAGGGCAAACCACCAGATAGACCTGAGAACTTCCGCCCAATCTCGTTGTTAAACACTGACTTGAAAATATATTCAAAGATATTGGCTAACAGATTAGGATTAGTCCTACCGTCCATCATAAGTAACGATCAGGTGGGTTTTATACAGGCCCGAGAGGCGAAAGATAACACAGTAAGGGCAATTCATCTCGTCAACTATGTACAAAGTAACAAAATACCAACAGTGGTGGTCTCCACTGACGCGGAGAAAGCTTTCGACCGCGTCAGTTGGCTTTTTCTTAGGAGGATACTCCAGAAATTTGGTATATGTGATAGTTTTATCTCAAAAATAATGGCCCTGTACACCTCTCCAACAGCTAAAGTTAGGGTGAATGGTATATTCTCAGGGAAACTAGACATCTCCAATGGAACGAGGCAGGGATGCCCATTGTCGCCCCTGCTGTTCGCGTGCGTAGTAGAAGCATTGGCAGCAAAGATAAGGCTAAATAGGGACATCCTAGGCATCACAATAGCAGATAGGGAACATAAGACTTTATTATTCGCAGATGATGTGCTGTTTTTCCTAACCTCCCCAGCCGAGACTATTTCCCATTTGTTGGAAGAGTTGGATAGCTTCCATTTGGCATCCAATTTTCTGATTAATAAAAACAAATCTGAAATGCTACCCATCCAGTGTGAAGGACATACACTGGAACGGATCAGGGAGTTATGCCCGTTCCGAATCCAGAGAAATAGCCTAAAATATCTAGGGATAATCCTAGCCCCCTCCGAAAAGGAGATGTTTGCACTTAATTACAAAACTTTACAAAGAACCCTCACGGCAGACATGTCTTCATGGCGTTCCCAACACATTACGTGCAATGTTCCCTCTAATTTTTTTTGATTGCGTGCAAAAAAAAAATTCTGTGTGCGGGCTTTATACCGCCTGTGTGCGGCATTGAGCATAGACACACACACACATATATATATATATATATATATATATATATATATATATATATATATATACATACATACACACACGTATATATATATATGTGTATGTATGTGTGTGTATATATGCATGTGTGTGTGTGTGTATATGTGTATGTGCATATGTGTGTGTGTATGTGCATATGTGTGTGTTTATGTGTGTGAGAGACCCAGGGAGGGAGAGACCTTGACATGGTGCTATGTGTGTATTAATTTACACTAACACACAAATGTTATTCAGATGCTATATTATATTTTATGATGGGTTCAGTCCCCAGCTGTTTTGGAAACCCCCAAATAATGACCTTAACTATTCTATATTTATTAAGCAAAGCTAAGTATTTAATTATCATCATTTGAGGGGGGGGGGGAAGAGTCTTATAAGGCATTGCTTAAATTGCCTGCTTACATTTTGTGATTTGGGTGCCTCATCGGTAAGCAGTGAAGCTGTTTTTGGTCATGCAGAGCTCACTGCTGCAGTTTCACGAGGCTCATTGTATAGGCAATACAAATTTCAGTATATGTTGTAAGTAGACAAATTTATATACACCTAGCCTCAGATTGAAAAGAGCAAAGCCAGGTAGATATATTTCTATATTTACAACTAGAGGGTTTTAGGCAAATGTGTTTTAAAATGAACACCTGAGTAGATTACTATATGGTTTTTTGATGCACATAACTGATTAATCCAGTGAGTAAATGCTTCAGGGCAAGCCTGGTTAAGGTTGACTTAATCTCTTAGCCTCTTACCATATGACTGGTTAGTATGACTCAGTCAGGTAAAACATTTGAATGAAAGTTCAAATTAATAGAAGATTAAAGATGAATCAGTGTAAGTAATAAGTAAAGTACTGCAGTCTGCTTAAGTTGCTTGCTTGATTTGCTAATAGCAAATCAAGCAAGCAACTTAACAGACTGCAGTACTTTACTTATTACTGTCTTACATTATACTAACAACTCGAAGTTCACTAGTTCAATCAAACAATTATGCCTGGGATTTTTGCAAATCGCTGCTTGCCTCTGGCAGCCGGCTCCTTCACTTACTTGAGTCGTCGTCACCTTGCCTGACTCATTCCTTCTCTCCTCCTTCACCTCACCACACATGGCCACACTGTCTGATATGCTATTGTAGTGCCGCGGCTGCCGCCTCTCTAAATGTGCTGTTAAAATTATGTGCGCACGGCGTGTGGAGGTGGAGCTAAGCAGCCAGACAGAACCAGGGCAGGCCAGGAGGTGATCATTAATATGTGGACCGGATTATGGATTTATACACACCATCCGGTCCACATATTGCAGGGCAGGCTGCTGGTTACTTGTTACACTATCTCGGATCTCCAGTCCAGCCTTTCTTTCCTTCACAGTGCCAGCTGTCACTTTCTTACCTAATCGGCTCCTGCTGCGCCTGCTTGAGCTTCCTTCCTTCACTTCACACGAGTAGTCATCAATCACGAGTGGTAACAACACGCTGCTGCTTCACTCACAGTCTCATACTCTTCTCGTTTCCTCCACCACCGCACCGACCGGACCCCCACCCACAAAAAAAAAAAATTCAAGGCAAAAATAAATAATTCTTTAAAAAAAAATTAATGGAAGCTTTAGATGATGCATGGGGCCCCTTTAAGAAGCTGGGCCCTCGGGCCAGGGCCGACTTGTCAGTCCGCCCCTGACTGTAGCACTGATGATCACATCACATAGAGTCGAGATCTATTACAATCAGTTCTGATGCTCAGCAGTGCGTGCTATAAAGTACTAATACTTATATTATAAGTATTAGTTCTTTATAGCACGCACTGCTGAGCATCAGAACTGACAGTGTAATAGATCTCTATGTGATCATCAGTGCTACAGTTATATAAGTATTAGTACTTTAGCTGACAGGACAGGAGGGCCGGGGAGGGGATGCCAGCAGCCGGTCAGGTGTGTCGTGTGTGCCTCAGGTAACTACCGACTAACTTACCGTGCTGCTACTATATAGGAGGCTTAGGACTGAGAGGCTGAGCTAATATGCAAGTAGTGCTGTGCCACGCAGAAGTGCAACTGTCTGAAGCAACTCTGACTCTGAAGTGGACTGTCTGCAACTCTGCAAGCCAACTACTGACAGTGACACTGTGCCTGTGCGTGAGTGATTACTTTAAAAACTGTCTCCGACCCAGATACAAGTAAGTCAGAGACTCTGACAGTGACAGCGTGCCGCCAGCAAACCAATCATCGCAGCCTCCCCACAGCTCAGCTGCTTCCCTGGTAACATCACAGCGCCAGCAAACCATTCGCAGCCTCAACAGGCTGGTAGTGGTAACAACAGCTTCCCTGGTAAGTCAGGACGGACTCTTCTCAGCAGTCACGGTCGCAGGCAGCGCAGGGAAGAAAATTAGTAACTTTAAAAATTCACATTCCACATTCCTCCTGTTTAGTGCGGCCTGATGTACTGCCTGCGCTACACAGAGAGGGAAGGTGCGCGGCCGCGCACCTTAGAGGGAACAGTGATTACGTGGTTAGGTAGAATCCAGGCCACAAAGATGAATGTTCTGCCACGGATACTGTATATACTCCAGACAGTACCAATTACTATCCCTTCTAATTTCTTAGACACCCTCCAGAAAGTAATATTCGATTATATTTGGGATAGAAGAAAAGCTAGAATAAATAAAAAAATTATGTGCATGCACATTAAGGATGGAGGCTTGGGAGTTCCTAACTTGACGAAATATAGACAGGCTGTCTTCCTGCAAAGGGTGATAGACTGGTATACAAACTATGAACACAAGGCATGGGTGAGGTTGGAACATGATATCACAGAACAGAGACACCTGGGGGCATTATGTTGGCAGAGACGGGCGACCTTTCCAGATAAGATCATACAAAATACACTCATTCTAGAAACGATGAAAGCGTGGGATAAGATCCTGACTGAATATCCGCACATCTCATCCAGGTTCTCACCCTTGACTCCGCTTACCGATAATATAGACTTTCCCCCGGGGATGGGCCTCCTCAGACAAGCCCCTGCCACAGAAAATAATAGAGTAATCATGATGGTGCATTTAGGGAACGAACAGCATCTTTATACTAGCCCTGAACTGATGGAGTCAGGCCTCATGGCATTCAGTAATTGGTTTGTCTTGAGACAGTGCCACTCTTATATTTATAAACATAAAGATAGGAATAACTTTTTACGCACACTAACCCCGTTTGAGGCCTTATGCAACTCTAAGGCTCCCGTTAGAAGAGCTCTCTCACTAACTTATGCCCTTCTACAGTCCACAACAAATAGCCCATATTATATTGATAGTTGGGAGAGAGAACTGGGGATCGACTTGACCGACACAGACAGAACACTAATATTCTCGACAGTGACTAGAATTTCTGCATCCAGCAAATTGATTGAGATGAATTTAAAAATAATTCAGAGATGGTACCTTACCCCTGCCAGACTCCATAAACTATTCCCCACTCGTAGCGATAGATGTTGGAGATGCGGAGTACATTTAGGTACTATGTCCCACATATGGTGGACATGCCCCCTAATAGTGGGAATGTGGAGGGAAGTAGCACGTGAGATGTCGGTTATGCTGGGTATTTCTCTACCTGTGGACCCCCTACTGTGGCTCTTTAATATCATCCCATGCAAGATTTCAAAGGACAGAAGGAATTTACTATTTATTGGTAGCAACAGTCTCAAAAAATTAATGGTAAAAAATTGGAAAAGCAGAATAGTACCCGATATAACACAATGGCTACACATTTTTAATCAAATTCTTGAGCTAGAGGAGTACTCCTACTTGACTAACAAGAACATAGATTCATATGCCCAAATGAAAGTGATATGGGAGGACTATGTGAACTCCAGATCCCAGGTTCCACAGTAAGAAATTTCTCATGCAGTTTCACGACGAAATTAATCACTCAGACATTGTTGTTTCTCACACAAATATATTTTTTATTTTACTGTATGTTTGTTTGTTTGTTTAAAGCTTTAAATTCTAACTGACAAAAAAAAAAAATGTATTTTAGTGTTTGCGATGTGGGGGCTCGGTTTAGGGGTTAATAGGTAGTTTATGGGTGTTAGTGAACTTTTTAGCACTTTAGTTAAGAGTTTTGTGCTACGGCGTTAGCCCATAAAACTCTTAACTACTGACCTTTAAATGCGGTATGAGTCTTGACAGGAGAGGGTCTACCGCTCACTTCTTCCAAGACTCGTAATACCGGCGTTAGGCAAATCCCATTAAAAAGATAGGATACGCAATTGACGTAAGGGGATTTGCAGTAAGCTGGAGTCGCGGAAAAAAAGTGAGCGGTACACCTGTACCTGCCAGACCCGTAATACCAGCGGGCGTTAAAAAGCAGCGTTGGGACCTCTCAACGCTGCTTTTTAAGGCTAACGCAAGACTCGTAATCTAGGCGAAAGTTTTTCTGCTTCGCGGTTTATTATGCTACATACAAACAGGTGTTGTACAATGTTTACAACCTGCAATCAGTTTAAATATAAGCCCCTTTCACAGCTATGTGCAGAATTATATTACATTATTTTGTAGCTTTACTGGCCCTTTAAGAAACTTTTCATCCAACCATATGTTTGCTCATATTTGCTCTCTCTTTGAGACACTCGACCAACCAACCAAGCATATGCTCTACCAGTGACCTATGTTGTATAACTTATATTACAACCTCCTTCCACTCTTCTGTGCTGTACTTACCCTGTGTAACTCTATAAATCTCTCATATTTTGTAACATTAAAATGCTGACTGAAAATTCATCTTTTTAGGAAGCTTAATCCACAACATCATCCCAACCAATTTAATTTACCAGCTTCCTAATGTATGTCCCTTAGACACTGCAGCTATAACCCATTTTCCAAGTAGTCCATTTAAAGGGACAATGAACCCAATTTTTTTTCTTTCGTGATAAGCTAAGGAGCCAGCTAATTTTTGGTTTAGTACCCTGGAAAGCACTTGTTTATTGGTGGGTGAATTTATCCACCAATTAGCAAGAACAACCCAGGTTGTTCACCAAAAATGGGCCAGCATCTAAACTTACATGCTTGCTTTTCAAATAAAGATACCAAAGTTGCTTAAAATTGCATGCTCTGTCTGAACCACAAAAGAAAAAAATTGGTTTCAGTGTCCCTTTAACTCTCTTTCTCATTCATTCCTGAATCTCTATACTAATTTATTTAGAGCAGGGTTCCTGTATGAATGTGTATCCCTTTTTATTTTTATGTTGTGCAGTATGGCATCATTCAGCAGTTTAATAGCCTGTGTTACACACAGCAACAGTATACGTACTGCAATACTTTAGTGGGGGACAAAGCAAATTACTGTATATGGAAGTCAATTTTGCACCTTTACATTTTCCTAAATAATTAAAAAAAAAGTTAATTAGACATTTCAGTCATATATCTTGAGCATTAACTGCGCTAGAAGTAAGCTTTTTGCATGTGTCGGGTTGCGTATTATGAGTTGAAAGTAAACTGTTTTCGCTGGTGCGCTAACCCAACGAGTGCAAAAAGTGGAAGCTATAATATCACGTGTGCATTCAAGTATTCCCTCATAGAAGTCAATGGAGGAAAAAAAGTGGGAAAAAAACATAACACACTACTCGCTCTCAAACTAGATCGCATATTCTCATGTGTGCTAACCCGACATGAAAATATGAATATTTCACATTCCAATGTTCTTTACAAAGCAGAATATGCTCTATTTATTTATAAATAAATATTGCTACATATATCTGATTGTATTTTGGTACAATATATATCTATACCTGTAGACATTTCCTTACACAAGACACAACTAAGATTTTAATCCACTCTCTCATCCTTTCCCGTCTGGACTACTGCAACTCAGTCCTCTCTGGTCTACCTAGCTGCTGCCTAGCTCCTTTACAATCCATAATGTGAAATATTTACAGTAAATACATAGTTAATATCTTTATTAGAAATTAATATTGCATAAATATGTTTTTTAATGTTTTCATCTAATTACCTGCACTTATATATACAGTATATGTCATATGTGTTGTGTGTACATATGTATTTATGTGTTTATCTGTGTATATATGCCTGTAAATACATATACATATATATATATATATATATATATATATATATATATATATATATATATATACATACATACATATAAATACATTAATACATATGTACACATTTATAAACATATATATATATACATACATACATACATACATATATACATATAAATACATTAATACATATGTACACATTTATAAACATATATATATATATATATATATATATATATACATACATACATATATACATATAAATACATTAATACATATGTACACATTTATAAACATATATATATATATATATATATATATATATATATATATATATATATATATATATATATATATATATATATATATATATATATATATATATATATATATATATACATACATACATACAATATACATCTGGGAGTGTAATTTATTCTGATGGCTGTGTTTACACAGTTGATCATTAGCTTGGACCTAAGGCCAGAAACTTTCAGAATAGGTAAAGATACCAATGGCTAATAAAACTATTTCAAGTGCTAATATAAGGGTAAAGGAAATACGTGTAAAACAATGTAATACACTCCACCAGGTAAAATTGATCATTGGGAACAAATTAAAGGGGAGAACATTTTTGAGTAAACTGTCCCTTTTAAGCCTTTTCCCTGAGATCTCATTTCTTTGGATCCCTTATAACTTTCTTGTGCAATATTTTTTTAAGATGATGTTATTGTGAGTGTAACTGTACTTTGTAATGTATTTTTTGTGTTTTGTGATTTTTTTTTATTTTGCATAACAGTTAACCAGACGAGTGCTAGCTTGAATTGCGCTCAAACAATTGTGTTTACTCTCAACTTGCAATGCAAGCGATAAACCCGGCGCGTGCAAACACCCGTGATAAACCCCTTATCGCTCGCGCACATACGTTAGCTCTCCACTCGTAATCTGGTCCAAAATGAATTCTCTAAAAACCCTTTACCACCCAAAAGTGGCTCTCTCATTTCCTAGTGATCCAGATTGGGAAGTACCAAAGGATCATGTCAGATCTATCAACAATCCCCGATTGCCTTTGTCATTATATTAAAACCAGTAAAACAGTTTCAGAATATTTGCATGGGTTTAAAGATAAAAAATATCTATATATCTATGTTCCTCCTTTTTCTATCACCTGTACATTTTTTTATTGGCTTCCTGTTTTTCTGAGCTTTTGGTAGTTTAAAAGTTAAAGGGACTTAAAAGCTTTTTAAAAGGAAAGAAATAAAGAGATGTCATTATTGAAGTATAATAGCATCTGAAACTGTATTCTCTGACACTTTTAAAAGGTTTCTCTAAATGTTTGCTGCCATGAATAAATGCTGGTGCTGCTTTCAAACACCACAGAAGAGATAGTTTAGAAATTGAAGTACAGAACTTGAATAATAAAAAACTTTTTTATTTATTTTATTTTTTGTATTACTACTACTTTATAAAGGGCTGGATTATAAGTGTAGCGCTAATTTATCGCGCACCTGCACACTGGCACATTTTCCTGTTTGCGGGAGTGCGATAAATAACGAGCCATTACAAATCTCTGGTTAATTTTATGTGTCCACCAAATGCCCCCAAAATATAGTGTAGTGTATTTTATAGAAAAAATAATATTAATGGTAGCATTTTTATTTAATAAAATAACCTCCATAGGCAGTATTTTGGAGATAAAGTTGGCGGGAGTTGGGTGTTAGAAAAAAAAAAAAACGGCACTGAAAAGTGTCTTTACATTGTGGTCTATGGGAACTGTGTGTTCCCTGTTAATATATATGCTTAGGTACATATATATTTATGTCTTATTATGTGTATATACACATATTAACACATAAATATATATGTATATAATCAGATACATATATATTTAATATTGCTGCCATCGCTGCACAACTTACCCCCTTTGCTGCGCTTAGGTTCTGCACCGTCTCTGACGGCATCAGTACGGAGCCTATGAAAGCCTGCTCTGGTGAGCGCAATGCTTCCCAGCAATGTGATCACAAGCTCGTGTTCACATTGCTGTCAACTTGTAATACCAGCGCACATTAGCGTGTGCTGGTATTTCTCAGTGGAGCGCAAATATCACTTTCACGAAAGCGATATTTAGCGCTACACTTGTAATCTGGCCCAAAATCTTTTATACCATTCTAATATTGACTAGAGTTAATCAGTATTTCTTACCACACAAAAACATTATTATTTCTTTGTATAGTGCAGCAGAATTCGGCAGCGCTGGGTATACAATGATAAAGATTTGTGGTAAAATGTAAATAAATAACCAACTTAAGCAGACAGGAAACCCAAAAAATTTCTTTCATGCTTTGGATTGAACCTAACATTTTTAACAACTTTCCAATTTACTTCTGTTATCAAATTTGCTTTATTATCTGGTTATCCTTTGCTGAATCAATAGCAATGCACTACTGGCAGCTAGAGTAACACATCTAGTTAGCCAATAACAAGAAACAAATGTGTGCATGCACCAATCAGCAGCTAGCTGCCACTAGTGTAGGATATGTGCATATTATTTTTCAACAAGGGGTACTAAGTGAACGAAACACATTTAAAAAAAAAAAAAGTGAATTTAAAAGTGTCTTAAAATGACATGCTCTATCTGAATCATGCAAGTTTAATTTAGACTTTCCTATCCCTTTAACAAAACTAGTTAGTACAGGAGGAGGTCCCTGTTCAGAAGGGCTTACAGTCTAAAGGTTGAGATTTGGGGCAGTTTAGGAAACTGGGGCAGTTTAGGATTGGTTGTTTTTGTGAGCAATGGTATCACGTTCCTCTGTCTGAATACTCATATCTTGTTTTTATTTATCCTGCCCTTGTATTGAGCAACAGGATATGCTGGTGTATTGCAATCAGTGTTCCCTCTCAGGCTACATTTTGTGAGTGGCACAAAAACAGTTAATAAGGGAACAATATTTTGTGGTCTGCATTGTGTTGTGTTTGCTAACCGCAGAGTGTGTTTCCCTTATTAACTGTTTCATTGCTGGGTTGCTCACAAAATGTGGCCTTAGAAGGAACACTGATTGCAATACATAATAATAATAATAACAACAACAACAAACTTCAATGCCCAAAATCAATACGACACCTTTATTATTAAAACATATAAAGAACTTTACCTACTATACCATGCTTATTATTTAACTTTTATATTGTAAACTTGATCCTCCCCCAAAGGCTGAAACCACTTTAATTAGGTTTAGTTTGCATTCTTAGGGGCTGAATTATCAAGCTCCGAATGAAGCTTGATGCCCCTGTTTCCGCACAAGCCTTCTAAAGACCGCTGCTCCATAACTTGTCCCCTGCCTTTGAGGCTGCGGTCTTCAATCCGCCCGATCCTTAACGATCGGGCTGATTAACACCCCCTGCTAGCAGGGGACGGCATTGCACAAGCAGTTCAGTTCATCGGCATTTATTGATGTGCGGCGGACATGATACGCTACATTGTATCATGTCCGCTCGCACTTTAGTAAATTGGCTCCTTAGAGTAAAATTAAATTCTGAAATGTTTTAAAATAAGACTATTGTAAGCTTTAAGTGTTTACATCAAAAGGAAGATGTAATCTGTGTCTTATTTAGGACTGACACTGAAATAAACATTGGCTACCTGTGTATTAAATGTTGAATATTTTTTACTTGAATATTTAAATAAAAGGACTGGAACGAGAACAAAACACTTGAGTAAACCAAACAGTTTTGTTTTAAGAGGGATCTAAAGGAGGAGAACTGAAATATCTGTGTGCAGTTCTGAAGCCAAAGAAAGTGGTTTAGGGTTATAATTATCTGATTCTAGCTATCTGCTCTGATTGAAAAGTGGGAGCTGACTCTAATGCGCCAGAATATCTCAGTATGTTGAAATGACCTAGATTTTTTTTCTTGATATTCTAAAAGGATGGAAAAAAGGGAAAATCTAGATAAAACATGTCTGTACTAGGCAGTTTTACCAACTATAATGAAAGGTTGGCATCTGCTAAAGAGGTATGTCAGGTATGATTACTTTTAATGAGCTATTTAATATATATATATATATATATATATATATATATATATATATATATATATATATTCATTTTGAAAGTCTAAAAATTAAAAAAATCACTACCAAAAAACTCTGAAAACTAATTATTTTTTTACTCAAAGCAAAGGACATTTATCTATAAATGTGTCTGTCATACATATAAAAGAACACAGTTTACATATCTAATATACTTGAACGCATAAAATAGTTGATTTATAGCTGTTTATTTCTATTTTATAGCAAATTGAAAGTGCACAAACTTACTGGCTGATAAGCAAAACTCTGACATCTCTGTAAGTGGACGTGAAGGTTGCCAGGTGTCCAGTATTTCAGCAGGCAATCCAGTAAAGGGCCAGCTTAGAAGTGGTGCCCAATTTAGCGATTTTGCTCTTGTGCAAACAATGCCTTAAGTACACTTTTAAAGCGCACGGCTTAGCATATTATAAGTTGAAAGTTTGTGCGCGAGTGAAAAAGGTCCGGTGCTAACTTCAGGATTTTGAATATCGTAACCGCGTTAACCTTTTCTCCCCATAGACTTTAATGGAGAGCGCAAACTGAAAAAAAAAAGTTATCGCTTGCGCTCTAACCAGACAGGCGTTAAACCTACAATGCTAATCTGAAGGTAGTTATGATTATTTTATATCCCATAGAAAAAAAATGTTCTATTTATTTTTATTTTTATATATATATATATATATATATATATATATATATATATATATATATATATATATATATATATATATATATATATATATATATATATATATATATATATATATATATATATATATATATATATATACACACACACAGAGGAAGGTGCACTATCACGAACAGATTTCAACTGCCAGGGTGCTGAATATGAGTTAGAATATAGTAGGTAGGAGACAGCACTCACTGGTCTTAAATAGTGCAATAAATGCTTTTATTAAGTGATGTTTCGGGGACCGCTCCCCTTCATCACACCAGTGAGTGCTGTCTCCTACCTACTATATATATATATATATATAAAAATGTATTTGTTATAATATATATATATATATATATATATACATATGTATGTATTTGTATATATGTATATGTCTTTATATGTGTATATATGTACAGTATATACATATATAAAAACATAAATACACATATATACGGTTATGGTAACAATAAAGTCAGTCCAGGAAACGACCCTGAGGTTGGGAAGTGACAATGAGACACACTGCCCCAGCACAGATGCTTAGGGTGGGACAAATCCAGTGGACAAGAAAAAATTAAGGTCAGTTCAGGCCAAAGGTCTATACAGTACTTATTACAAATATGGCCCTGGTAAAATCAATGGCTTTTTTAAATTTATTTTTTATTGAGAACCATGAAAAATATGTACAGTAGGGTCAAGGGTGCAAACCACCAGTGCCCATTCACTTACATGTCGTCCAGTATTTTAGAGTTGGACTTCTGGCAACCCTAGTGGACAGGGACACACCATACAAGTATGAAAGCAAAATGTGTGTTTTTCAAGTTGCAAGAACAGTTTTACAAAAAGCAAAAAATATTTTAAAATGCCATCTAGATGGAAAAAAAATGGTGTTAATGGTGACAATTTATCAAGCGAACGGAGCTTGATGCCCCGTGTTTCCGGCGAGCCTGAAGGCTAAAGACCGCTGCTCCATAACCTGTCCGCCTGCTCTGAGCCGGTGGATAGAAAACAACCCGATTGAATACGATCGGGTTGATTGACACCCCTTGCTAGCGGCAGATTGGCCGCGAATCTGCAGGGGGCGGTATTGCACCACCAGTTCACAAGAACTGCTGGTGCAATGATAAATGCCGACAGTGTATTCTGTCGGCATTTATCGATGTGCAGTGGACATGATACTCTACATCGTATCATGTCCGCTCGCACATTAATAAATTGACCCCAATGTCTCAATGTACATATATAAAGAAATTTAAGATCATATATACAATTTCATATAAAGAGGTTAATTGTCTAGAACTGTAAATCATCTTGTAAACATATGGGTGTTGGTTATATCTTTCATTGGGCCTGATGATAAAAGCATTATAAGAGCTATGAGAAATTGCCTTTTTGGTCTGGTGATATTTTGAAAAGAAAATGGGCTGACAATCTCTGTTCCTATGAGTGGCGATATTGCCTTCCATAGGAAATTTTAAAATGATGTTTTTTTCTTTCTTAGGAAGAACTTTTTGCGCACGTTGGGTTGTGCTCCTTTTACAAGTTGAAAGCAAAAAGTTATCACTCAATCGTTAACCCGATACACGCAAAAAGCAGAACTTAGAATATAACCTATTCCCCAATAGAAGTCAATGGAGAAAAAAAAAGATAAAACTAACCCGACATGAAAATATGAATATTTCACTTTCCAATGTTCTTCACATAGAATAAAATGTTCTATTTATTCATAAACACATATTGTAATGACTGTAATGTTTAACATAGGTCTATTTTATAAATAGTTTGTTGTGTAGCTGTAGCATTCAAACACCAAATGATATGAGACTTAACACTTGGTAATAAGAAATACAGCAATTTAGTGCAATGGAAATAACCCAGGTAAAGAGTATATATATATATATATATATATATATATATATATATATATATATATATATATATATATATATATATATATATATATATATATATATTAGCAAACAAAATAAGAACTTAGTAAATGAGAAACACTAAAGGTTGCAATTCCAATGAGAGCAGTGATCCAAAATAAGTAACAAGTAAGCATGGATTAGTAAGTTGCAGCTGTTAAAGGCAAGTCTATATACAAGTAATTAGCACAGTTAGTATACTTGCTTATCCGGTGGTATTTGGATGATGAATACTTGCTTCCCCTGAGATGATGTAGCTAGACTCCGGTAAGTAGAGCAGGTAGGTTCTGGCAGAAGGCAAGCAAACTTCAAATGAGCTGTGATAGTTTTACACAGCGTGTAGTAACTGGTAATGGAAGAAAGCAGGCGGAGTGATACATGCTGCAAGTAGATCCGGCAATCCAGGTAACTGAGGCTGCAATGATTACAGCAGCATGGAACAGAGACTGCAGCAGAGAGACACAGAAGCAGCACAACTGATTATCAGGATGCAGTCAATCAAAGGTGAAAAAATAAAGTAAATAAGTTGAGCTCAGGTGAATACTAGTAAATTCAGCAAAAGAGTTCCAATAACTCTAATAAAAAAGTAAAAGTTATTAGAGGGTTAAATTTGACTTGAATATGAGACACTAGGCAGAGTACAATTCAGATACTCTGCTAAACAAAATAATCAAGGAAAGAACCAAAAAGGAAATGAGGCTATATAGGGTAAATAGGCGGAGTTTACTTAAAGGGACATTAAAGGGACATTACAGATCCCCCTATTCAAGGCATCAGCTCCGAGGATGCAGAAGAAGGTTTAAGTGGATAACGCTTATGAAAAGCAGCTATCCGCAATGGAGCGTGGATATGAGAGTGTGGTACCCAGAAATCTTCCTCCTGACCATAACCCTTCCAACGTATAAGATATTCCAATTTCCTACGAAATATTTGGGAGTCAAGTATACAGTCAACCTCATATTCCTCATGATCTTTGAATTCAACATGAGGAGGTGGTAACTTCTGACGGTTAAATTCAGAGGTACTTCTGTAAGGCTTCAGGAGCGAAACTTGGAAAGAGGGATGTATGCCATATGACTGTGGTAGATCTAAGACGAGGGTTGAAGGATTGAGGATACGTTTTACTGGAAAGGGTCCGATGAACTGACTTCCTAATTTCTTTGTCGGTATGGCGAGTTTCAAGTGCTTTGTAGATAGCCATACAAGGTTCCCTAGCTTATAATCAGGACTAGGTCTATGTCTGGAATCATAATAATATTGTTGATCTGCCTTGGCTTTTTGCAGATGTTTTAGGAGAAGTAAACTATCCTGTAGGTTCTTGAGATAAGATGAAGCTGATGGGGAGTCAGAAACATGTTTTGTAATTCGGATAGACTGCGGGTGATAACCATATGTAGCATAAAATGGTGTCATTTTAGTGGAACTGGAAACTGAATTGTTGTACGAGTACTCGGCCATTGGCAGATGTTCAAACCAATCATCCTGCAGATGTGATACATAACATCTGAGATATTGTTCCAGAATGCCATTCACCCTTTCGGTAAGACGTTTGTTTGAGGGTGGTATGAAGTTGATAGCCTAGGATGTATATGAAGGGATTTATATAGATCCTTCCAAAAATGAGAAGTGAACTGTGATCCACGGTCTGTGATAATGGAATGAGGCAGTCCATGGAGGCGAACAATATGTTTAATAAAAGCATCAGCAGTTTCACTGGCAGTGGGTAAAGACTTCAGTGCTATGAAATGAGCTAATTTAGTTAAATGGTCAATAACCACCATGATTGTGTTGTGACCTTGTGAGAGCGGAAGCTCAACTATGAAATCCATGGAAATAGTTGTCCATGGAATATCAGGTATTGGTAAGGGAGTAAGGAACCCGATGGGCTTCCTTTTTTCAGTTTTATATCTTGCACAGATGTCACAGGTGCTGATATAATTCTGAATAGTTTCAGCCATCTTGGGCCACCAGAAATCTCTTTGTAGGAGTTCTTTAGTTTTATGAATTCCTTGATGACCGGATAACCGGTATCATGATAATGGTTGAGGATTCTATGTCTGAGTGGTTGTCGAATGTATAGTTTCTTATGTAAAGTATAAAGACCAGGGGGCGTGTCCGTGCAGCGTTCTGGTTAGGACGCATCTTCTGAATGCTCTGGCAGAAAAACTAATAATCCGCTGATTATTATTAACAACAGCAAGATTAATATCAAACCTACACACTAAGTCACTGATTGTGGCCTGACATTTGACTTCTTGTTTGTTTTTATGACCCCAGAGACTCAGATCGGAATAAGGAGGCCTAGGGCGGCGGCCCACGGATAGGCATACACCTCCCCCCCCGAGAAGAAACGGGGTATCAGCGCTGTCGGAATAACCCGGCTTGCTGAAATTTCTTCACTGAAGGTTAATAACGGGAGAGTGGGCTGTTGGGGGCAGCAGTATCAGCGCCTTTTTTCTCCTGACACTCCAGCGTAATGGCTATGGCAGAAGCAGGCCATATACAGCAGCCAGACAACCACCTAAGAAAACTCGAGCTCCTCATGCAAAAATTAATGGACCGGGCACCATACGACTACCTGTTACAACGCATTCAAGTAAGCCCACCCGGGACCTCAGAAACAGAGAACCTTGTTGCCACAACACCTCCGACACAAATAAGCATACCAAAGATCCAGCATGGCTTTCCGCCATTACAGAAAGACCCCATGGAGCGTAACAAAATAAGTTGCAGAGAACCGCTTATGAAACCTTTTTCATCGCTGTCACCTTCCGCCGGCATTATAAAGAAGCATGGTGATCACGATACCCAACCTCAAAAATCGCTTCCAATAGAATCCCTGGGGCCCCGGGTGGGCGAGAAGAGCATGATATGCACCACGGCAACTTCTCTATTTCGGCAATCCAGCTCTTGGCAAAGCATCTTCAGCTCACGCAGCGGCGGCCATATCCCAAAGACAGGAGTGGGGTAGCCCGCGTATACCCCTCACAGACAACATGGGGCTGGTCTAGCCCTTCAGTGCAACAGATGCCTTCAGCCACCGCTACATAAAATGGACTCTGGTAACCCCATAATAACATTGACTACTTTATTATAACATGAGTTGTTGAAATGTTTAATGCTTATACTTAAATGAAAGACACGCTTCTCAATTATCCCCATTTCTTCCCTCTCTTGATTGGGGAAGCATAAGTACCACTATCAAGAAGCTTGTTGGTCTATAAAATGTCTAGAGTAAGCCAGCAAAACCCTGGGGACTGATAGCGATCACTATCACCTATAGCCACATTAAATGGACGTTAATAAAACAGATGGAGATTTTATATTGCATGTCTTAGAAACGTATTAAGAATATTTTCGTGTAAATACTTCATAAGGTGTTTATGTTTGGTGGTATGGGCTTTGAGATATGATTTAACCCCTATTCCCCTCAAATCTCTCTCTTAAGATAATTATTGCACATTCCTCCTCATTTTCATCAATAGGTAATCAAGACATACCCCTGGTTATATATAAAGAGGAGCTAACCTGGAGCACAAATCCTAAGCTCCTTTCGTATTTTGTAGCTAATGCTCCCTAACTTCATATCCACTCATCTAAGCATACTTTTGCCAGCTAGATAGTCATAATTGAACACTGCTTAATAAGAATTATTTACTGGATATGGTTACTCGCTATGCTAAAACTGCTATAATTGAACTGTTTGTCTTCCTTGCCCCCAACTCTCTCCCTCATCTCTACATATCCCCAATATTGATCATATGTGTATCTATCACAGACCCAAGAGTGGTCTATATAGTTTGAAAATTGGGAATAATTTACTATACTAAAATTGTTATACTTATTTGTTTTGTTTTCCTTACCCCCAGCTCTACTCCTCACCTCTACATATTCCCAATACTATTCATAGGTCTACTTGTCACAGACCCAAGAGTGGTCTAATTAGAAAATTGGGATCAATTCACAATTCACTATCCTAAAAATGTTATACTTAAATTGTTTGCTTTCCTTACCCCTAGTTTTCCCCCTCATCGCTATATATTCCCAATACTGTTTATATGTGTATCTGTTACAGACCCAAAAGCGGTCTACATAGTTAGAAAATTGGGACCAATTGAGACATACACTGAATTTAATAGGTGTCTTCAAATGCTGAAATGAATGTTCCTAACTATTCCTCACACCTTTATACAGCTTGTACAATGGGTTATTGTGACAAAGCATTTTACTGTAACAGCTTTGATGTACTTTCATGACGTGTATGTATTGTTTATCAAAATAAAGCTCTTTTGAAAATTAAAAAAAAAAAAAAAAAAAAAAAAAAAAAAAAGTATAAAGACCAGTTGGCTCTTTTACTAAATGTTTATGTTTAGGTATAATGTTTGTCTGTAAAGCTGTAATGATGTCCAGTTCTAAAGTACTCAAAGAACCAATTATTTTATGTGTGGGTATCAATTGTAAAAGTTGGTCATTAGGTGGTTTGTCGTTGTGTTGTCGTGAGAGCGCATCAGCTTTAATATACAGAACACCAGGTCTATAGGTAATTTGAAAATTGAATCGGTCTAGAAACAAAGACCAACGTACTTGGCGAGATGACAATGTTTTGTTCTGTTTTAAATACTGGAGATTTTTATGGTCTGTGTATATCAAAAATGGTTTGTCAGTACCCTCTAAAATGTGTCTCCAAACTTCCAATGCACATTTAATAGCTATCAATTCTTTATCGCCTGAACTGAATAATGTACCTCAGCAGGAAGTAATGTTCTGGAATAATAAGCAATGGGATGTCTTTCATCAATTCTCTGTGAAAGTACTGCACCTATTCCACAGTCAGAAGCATCAACCTCTACTATAAACTGACACGAGTGATCAGGTAAACTTAAAATAGGAGCTGAGGTTAAACAGACCTTCAAATAATTGAAAGCCTGATCTGCTTCAGGGGACCAGTGAAACTTCACATCCTTTTTTGTCAAATTTGTAAGAGGTTTAACTTTAATGGAAAAATTTTGGATAAATTTGCGGTAAAAATTGGCAAAACCTAAAAAAACGTTGCAAAGATCTTAAGCTAGTGGGTCTTGGCCAATTTTAAATAGCTGATAGTTTATCAGGGTCCATTTGTACCTTATCAGGAGTAATTACATAACCCAAAACTTTATTTCTTTCATGTAATTAGCAAGAGTCCATGAGCTAGTGACGTATGGGATATACATTCCTACCAGGAGGGGCAAAGTTTCCCAAACCTCAAAATGCCTATAAATACACCCCTCACCACACCCACAAATCAGTTTTACAAACTTTGCCTCCCATGGAGGTGGTGAAGTAAGTTTGTGCTAGATTCTTCGTTGATATGCGCTTCGCAGCAGGCTGGAGCCCTGTTTTCCTCTCAGTGTGCAATGAATGTCAGAGGGATGTGAAGAGAGTATTGCCTATTTGAATTCAATGAGCTCCTTCTACGGGGTCTATTTCATAGGTTCTCTGTTATCGGTCGTAGAGATTCATCTCTTACCTCCCTTTTCAGATCGACGATATACTCTTATATATACCATTACCTCTACTGATTCTCGTTTCAGTACTGGTTTGGCTTTCTACTACATGTAGAAGAGTGTCCGGGGGTAAGTAAGTCTTATTTTGTGACACTCTAGCTATGGTTGGGCACTTTTGTATAAAGTTCTAAATATATGTGTTTAAACATTTATTTGCCTTGATTCAGGATATTCACCGTTCCTTATATCAGACAGTCAGTTTCATATTTGGGATAATGCATATGAATAAATCAATTTTTTCTTACCTTAAAATTTGACTTTTTTCCTGTGGGCTGTTAGGCTCGCGGGGGCTGAAAATGCTTCATTTTATTGCGTCATTCTTGGCGCAGACTTTCTTGGCGCAAAAATGTTGTCATTTCCAGCATCATACGTGTCGCCGGAAGTTGCGTCATTTTTTTGACGTTTTTGCGCCAAAAATGTCGGCGTTACCGGATGTGGCGTCATTTTTGGCGCCAAAAGCATTTAGGCGCCAAATAATGTGGGCGTCTTTTTTGCCGCTAAAAAAATTCGAGCGTCATTGTTGTCTCCACAATATTTAAGTCTTATTGCTTATTGCTTCTGGTTTGCTAGAGGCTTATTCATTGGCATTTTTTCCCATTCCTGAAACTGTCATTTAAGGAATTTGATCAATTTTGCTTTATATGTTGTTTTTTCTATTACATATTGCAAGATGTCTCAGGTTGACCCTGAATCAGAAGCCACTTCTGGAAAATCACTGCCTGATGCTGGATCTACCAAAGTTAAGTGTATTTGTTGTAAGCTTGTGGTAACTGTTTCTCCGGCTGTTGTTTGTGATGAATGTCATGACAAACTTGTTAATGCAGAAAATATTTCCTTTAGTAATGTTCCATTACCTGTTGCTGTTCCATCAACATCTAATATTCAGGGTGTTCCTGTTAACATAAGAGATTTTGTTTCTAAATCCATTAAGAAGGCTATGTCTGTTATTCCTCCTTCCAGTAATCGTAAAAGGTCTTTTAAAGCTTCGCATGTTTCAGATGACTTTTTAAACGAACATCATCATTCTGATTCTGTTTCTGATACTGATTTTTCTGGTTCAGAGGATTCTGTTTCAGAGATTGATACTGATAAATCTTCTTATTTATTTAAAATGGAATTTATTCGTTCTTTACTTAACCCCTTAACGACACATGTCGTACAGGGTACGTCGCACACAACCTGGTCTTTAAAGACCAGCGACGTACCCTGTACGACATTAGGGTTTAAAGCGGCTGGAAGCGATCCTGATCGCTTCCAGCCGCTTTCCGGTTATTGCAGTGATGCCTCGACATCGACCTCGACATCGACATCGAGGCATCCTGCAATAACGCTCCTTGGCCATCCGATGCAGAGAGAGCCACTCTGTGGCCCTCTCTGCACCGGACATCGATGGCCGGTATCGTTGGTGGGTGGGAGCCAGTCTGGGAGGCGGGTGGGCGGCCATCGACGGGCCGTGTGATGTCGAGGGGGGGCGGGATCGCGGGCGTGCGCGCACAGGGCACGCGCATGGGAGCCGGGAACCGGTAGGGAGCGGGTGGGGACCGCTACACTACGGAAGAAATGTGAAGCAAAAGTGGGGAAAATAAATAAATATAAAAAATGCCCTAAGGGATCACGGAGGGAGGGAGGGAGGTGGGGGGCAAGCTACACTACAGATTTTTTTTAAAAAAAATAATAAAAAAATATATTTTATTGTAAACTGGGTACTGGCAGACAGCTGCCAGTACCCAAGATGGCTACTAATACGTTAGAGGGGGAGGGTTAGAGAGCTGTTTGAGGGGGGATCAGGGAGGTTGGGGGCTAAGGGGGGATCCTAAACATTAGCATATGTAAATATGCAAAAAAAAAATAAAAAAAAAAATTGAAATACCTTTTATTTTAGTACTGGCAGACTTTCTGCCAGTACTTAAGATGGCGGGGACAATTGTGGGGTGGGGGAGGGAAGAGAGCTATTTGGGAGGGATCAGGGGGGGTGATATGTCAGGTGGGAGGCTGATCTCTACATTAAAGCTAAAATTAACCCTGCAAGCTCCCTACAAGCTCCCTAATTAACCCCTTCACTGCTGGGCATAATCCATGTGTGGTGCGCAGCTGCATTTAGTGGCCTTCTAATTACCAAGAAGCAACGCCAAAGCCATATATGTCTGCTATTTCTGAACAAAGGGGGTCACAGAGAAGCTTTTACAACCATTTGTGCCATAATTGCACAAGCTGTTTGTAAATAATTTCAGTGAGAAACCTAAAATTGTGAAAAATTTTACGTTTTTTTTCATTTGATCTCATTTGGCGGTGAAATGGTGGCATGAAATATACCAAGATGGGCCTAGATCAATACTTGGGGTTGTCTACTACACTACACTAAAGCTAAAATTAACCCTAGAAGCTCCCTACATGCTCCCTAATTAACCCCTTCACTGCTGGGCATAATACACGTGTGGTGCGCAGCGGTATTTAGCGGCCTTCTAATTACCCAAAAGCAACGCCAAAGCCATATATGTCTGCTATTTCTGAACAAAGGGGATCCCAGAGAAGTGTTTACAACCATTTATGCCATAATTGCACAAGTTGTTTGTAAATAATTTCAGTGAGAAACCTAAAGTTTGTGAAAAAATTTGTGAAAAAGTGAACAATTTTTTTTATTTGATCTCATTTGGCGGTGAAAGGGTGGCATGAAATATACCAAAATGGGCCTAGATCAATACTTTGGGATGTCTGCTAAAAAAATATATATACATGTCAATAGATATTCAGGGATTCCTGAAAGATATCAGTGTCCCAATGTAACTAGCGCTAATTTTGGTTTGGAAATAGCAAAGTGCTACTTGTATTTATTGCCCTATAACTTGCAAAAAAAGCAAAGAACATGTGAACATTGGGTATTTCTAAACTCAGGACAAAATTTAGAAACTATTTAGCATGGGTGTTTTTTGGTGGTTGTAGATTTGTAACAGATTTTGGGGGTCAAAGTTAGAAAAAGTGTGTTTTTTCCATTTTTTTCTCATATTTTATAATTTTTTTTATAGTAAATTATAAGATATGATGAAAATAATAGTATCTCTAGAAAGTCCATTTAATGGCAAGAAAAACGGTATATAATATGTATGGGTACAGTATATGAGTAAGAGGAAAATTACATCTAAACACAAACACAGCAGAAATGAAAAAATAGCCCTGGTCCTTAAGGGAAAGAAATTGAAAAATGGCCTTGTCCTTAAGGGGTTAAAGAAGTCTTAATTGCATTAGAAATAGAGGATTCTGGTCCTCTTGTTACTAAATCTAAACGTTTGAATATGGTTTTTAAATCTCCTGCAGTTATTCCGGGGGTTTTTCCCGTCCCTGATGCTATTTCTAAAGTAATCTCCAGGGAATGGAATAATCTGGGTAATTCATTTACTCCTTCTAAACGGTTTAAACAATTATATCCTGTGCCATCTGACAGATTAGAGTTTTGGGACAAAATCCCTAAAGTTGATGGGGCTATCTCTACTCTTGCTAAACGTACTACTATTCCTACGGCAGATAGTACTTCCTTTAAGGATCCTTTAGATAGGAAAATTGAATCCTTTCTAAGAAAAGCTTACTTATGTTCAGGTAATCTTCTTAGACCTGCTATATCTTTGGCAGATGTTGCTGCAGCTTCAACTTTCTGGTTAGAAGCCTTAGCACAACAAGTAACAGATCATAATACTCATAGCATTGTTAATCTTCTTCAACATGCTAATAATTTTATTTGTGATGCCATCTTTGATATCATTAGGGTTGATGTCAGGTATATGTCTTTAGCTATTTTAGCTAGAAGAGCTTTATGGCTTAAAACTTGGAATGCTGATATGTCTTCTAAGTCAACCTTGCTTTCCCTTTCTTTCCAAGGTAATAAATTGTTTGGTTCACAGTTGGATTCTATTATTTCAACTGTTACTGGGGGGAAAGGAACTTTTTTACCACAGGATAAAAAATCTATAGATAAATTTAGGTCTGCTAATCGTTTTCGTTCCTTTCGTCACAAACAGGAACAAAAGCCTGATCCTTCCCCTACAGGAACGGTTTCAGTTTGGAAACCATCTCCAGTCTGGAATAAATCCAAGCCCTTTAGAAAGCCAAAGCCAGCTCCCAAGTCCACATGAAGGTGCGGCCCTCATTCCAGCACAGCTGGTAGGGGGCAGATTACGTTTTTTCAAAGAAATTTGGATCAATTCGATTCACAATCTTTGGATTCAGAACATTGTTTCACAAGGATACAGAATAGGCTTCAAGATACGGCCTCCTGCAGGAAGATTTTTTCTTTCCCGTGTCCCAATAAATCCAGTGAAGGCTCAAGCATTTCTGAAATGTGTTTCAGATCTAGAGTTGGCTGGAGTAATTGTGCCAGTTCCAGTTCTGGAACAGGGGCTGGGGTTTTACTCAAATCTCTTCATTGTTCCAAAGAAGGAGAATTCCTTCAGACCAGTTCTGGATTTAAAAATATTGAATCGTTATGTAAGGATACCAACATTGAAAATGGTAACTATAAGGACTATTCTGCCTTTTGTTCAGCAAGGGCATTATATGTCCACGATAGATCTACAAGATGCATATCTGCATATTCCGATTCATCCAGATCACTATCAGTTTCTGAGATTCTCTTTCCTAGACAAGCATTACCAGTTTGTGGCTCTGCCGTTTGGCCTAGCAACAGCTCCAAGGATTTTTACAAAGGTTCTCGGTGCCCTTCTATCTGTAATCAGAGAACAGGGTATTATGGTATTTCCTTATTTGGACGATATCTTGGTACTTGCTCAGTCTTCACTTTTAGCAGAATCTCATACGATTCAACTTGTATTGTTTCTTCGAGAACATGGTTGGAGGATCAATTTACCAAAGAGTTCGTTGACTCCTCAGACAAGGGTAACCTTTTTAGGTTTCCAGATAGATTCAGTGTCCATGACTCTGTCGCTAACAGACAAAAGACGTCTGAAATTGGTTTCAGCTTGTCGAAACCTTCAGTCTCAATCATTCCCTTCGGTAGCCTTATGCATGGAAATTCTAGGTCTTATGACTGCTGCATCGGACGCGATCCCCTTTGCTCATTTTCAAATGCGACCTCTTCAGCTCTGTATGCTGAACCAGTGGTGCAGGGATTATACAAAGATATCAAATTAATATCTTTAAAACCGATTGTACGACACTCTCTGACGTGGTGGACAGACCACCATCGTTTAGTTCAGGGGGCTTCTTTTGTTCTTCCAACCTGGACTGTGATCTCAACAGATGCAAGTCTGTCAGGTTGGGGAGCTGTATGGGGGTCTCTGACAGCTCAAGGGGTTTGGGAATCTCAGGAGGCAAGATTACCAATCAACATTTTGGAACTCCGTGCAATTTTCAGAGCTCTTCAGTCATGGCCTCTTCTAAAGAGAGAGTCATTCATTTGTTTTCAGACGGACAATGTCACAACCGTGGCATATGTCAATCATCAAGGAGGGACTCACAGTCCTCTGGCTATGAAAGAAGTATCTCGAATACTTGTTTGGGCGGAATCCAGCTCCTGTCTAATTTCTGCGGTTCATATCCCATCACTTTTGATATGCATCACTTTCAGCAGAATCTCATACGATTCAACTTGTATTGTTTCTTCGAGAACATGGTTGGAGGATCAATTTACCAAAGAGTTTGTTGACTCCTCAGACAAGGGTAACCTTTTTAGGTTTCCAGATAGATTCAGTGTCCATGACTCTGTCGCTAACAGACAAAAGACGTCTGAAATTGGTTTCAGCTTGTCGAAACCTTCAGTCTCAATCATTCCCTTCGGTAGCCTTATGCATGGAAATTCTAGGTCTTATGACTGCTGCATCGGACGCGATCCCCTTTGCTCGTTTTCACATGCGACCTCTTCAGCTCTGTATGCTGAACCAGTGGTGCAGGGATTATACAAAGATATCACAATTAATATCTTTAAAACCGATTGTACGACACTCTCTGACGTGGTGGACAGACCACCATCGTTTAGTTCAGGGGGCTTCTTTTGTTCTTCCAACCTGGACTGTGATCTCAACAGATGCAAGTCTGACAGGTTGGGGAGCTGTATGGGGGTCTCTGACAGCTCAAGGGGTTTGGGAATCTCAGGAGGCAAGATTACCAATCAACATTTTGGAACTCTGTGCAATTTTCAGAGCTCTTCAGTCATGGCCTCTTCTAAAGAGAGAGTCATTCATTTGTTTTCAGACGGACAATGTCACAACCGTGGCATATGTCAATCATCAAGGAGGGACTCGCAGTCCTCTGGCTATGAAAGAAGTATCTCGAATACTTGTTTGGGCAGAATCCAGCTCCTGTCTAATTTCTGCGGTTCATATCCCAGGTATAGACAATTGGGAAGCGGATTATCTCAGTCGCCAGACATTACATCCGGGTGAGTGGTCTCTTCATCCAGAAGTATTTCTTCAGATTGTTCAAATGTGGGGACTTCCAGAAATAGATCTGATGGCTTCTCATCTAAACAAGAAACTTCCCAGGTATCTGTCCAGATCCAGGGATCCTCAGGCGGAAGCAGTGGATGCATTGTCACTTCCTTGGAAGTATCATCCTGCCTATATCTTTCCGCCTCTAGTTCTTCTTCCAAGAGTGATTTCCAAGATTCTAAAGGAGCGTTCATCTGTTCTGCTGGTGGCTCCAGCATGGCCTCACAGGTTTTGGTATGCGGATCTTGTCCTGATGGCTACTTGCCACCCGTGGACTCTTCCGTTAAGACCAGACCTTCTATCGCAAGGTCCTTTTTTCCATCAGGATCTCAAATCCTTAAATTTGAATGTATGGAGATTGAACGCTTGATTCTCAGTCATAGAGGTTTCTCTGACTCTGTAATTAATACTATGTTACAGGCTCGTAAATCTGTATCTAGGAAGATATATTATCGAGTTTGGAAGACTTACATTTATTGGTGTTCTTCTCATCATTTTTCCTGGCATTCTTTTAGAATTCCTAGAATTTTACAGTTTCTTCAGAATGGTTTGGATAAAGGTTTGTCTGCAAGTTCCTTGAAAGGACAAATCTCTGCTCTTTCTGTTCTTTTTCACAGAAAGATTGCTAATCTTCCTGATATTCATTGTTTTGTACAGGCTTTGGTTCGTATAAAACCTGTCATTAAGTCAATCTCTCCTCCTTGGAGTTTGAATTTGGTTCTGGGGGCTCTTCAAGCTCCTCCGTTTGAACCCATGCATTCGCTGGATATTAAATTACTTTCTTGGAAAGTTTTGTTTCTTTTGGCCATCTCTTCTGCTAGAAGAGTTTCTGAATTATCTGCTCTTTCTTGTGAGTCTCCTTTTCTGATTTTTCATCAGGATAAGGCGGTTTTGCGAACTTCATTTAAATTTTTACCTAAGGTTGTGAATTCTAACAACATTAGTAGAGAGATTGTAGTTCCTTCATTGTGTCCTAATCCTAAGAATTCTAAGGAAAGATTGTTGCATTCTTTGGATGTGGTTAGAGCTTTGAAATATTATGTTGAAGCTACTAAAGATTTCCGAAAGACTTCTAGTCTATTTGTTATCTTTTCTGGTTCTAGGAAAGGTCAGAAGGCTTCTGCCATTTCTTTGGCATCGTGGTTAAAGTCTTTGATTCATCATGCTTATGTTGAGTCGGGTAGAACTCCGCCTCAAAGGATTACAGCTCATTCAACTAGGTCAGTCTCTACTTCCTGGGCATTTAGGAATGAAGCTTCAGATTTGCAAAGCAGCAACTTGGTCTTCTTTGCATACTTTTACTAAATTCTATCATTTTGATGTGTTTTCTTCCTCAGAAGCAGTCTTTGGTAGAAAAGTACTTCAGACAGCTGTTTCAGTTTGATTCTTCTGCTTATATTTTCAGTTTTTTTCATTATAAGATTTAAACTTTGTTTTGGGTGTGGATTATTTTTCAGCGGAATTGGCTGTCTTTATTTTATCCCTCCCTCCCTAGTGACTCTTGCGTGGAAGATCCACATCTTGGGTATTCATTATCCCATACGTCACTAGCTCATGGACTCTTGCTAATTACATGAAAGAAAACATAATTTATGTAAGAACTTACCTGATAAATTCATTTCTTTCATATTAGCAAGAGTCCATGAGGCCCGCCCTTTTTGTGGTGGTTATGATTTTTTTGTATAAAGCACAACTATTCCAATTCCTTATTTTTTATGCTTTCACACTTTTTTCTTATCACCCCACTTCTTGGCTATTCGTTAAACTGATTTGTGGGTGTGGTGAGGGGTGTATTTATAGGCATTTTGAGGTTTGGAAAACTTTGCCCCTCCTGGTAGGAATGTATATCCCATTAGTCACTAGCTCATGGACTCTTGCTAATATGAAAGAAATGAATTTATCAGGTAAGTTCTTACATAAATTATGTTTTTTTGAACATGAAACTGACATTTTTCAGCTTTTGCGAAAAGTCTATGGTCACGTAACCGTGTCAAAACCCATCTTACATGCTTTATGTGTTCTTGTGTGTCTTTTGAATAAATTAAAATGTCATCAAGATAAATAATGACACATACATCAGTTAAGTCCTTAAATATCTCTTTAACAAAGTGTTGAAAGGTGACAGGGGCATTACAGAGCCCAAACGGCATCACCCTATATTAAAAAAGGCCGTATCTAGTTCTGAACGCTGTTTTCCACTCATCCCCGTCCTTGATCCTTATTAAATTGTAAGCACCTTTCAAATCAAGTTTAGTAAAGATAGTAGCTCCGTTAAGGCGTTCAAGGAGTTCGGGGATTAGTGGTAGGGGATAACGATTCTTTACTGTAACAGCATTGAGTGCTCTGTAATCTATGATGGGTCTTAACGAGGAATCTTTGTTAGTTACAAAAAATAAACCAGCAGCTGCTGGGGATATTGATGGAATTATAAAGCCTTTTCTAATATTATCATCCAAATAATACTTAATACTTAAGTACTGTAACTCTTTCTGTGAGAGGGGATAAATCTTCCCATAAGGGACCTTGGCTCCTGGTACCAAATCTATGGGACAATCGAATGCCCTATGGAGGTGGGAGTACCTCAGCTTCCTTTATATCAAATACCTCAAGTAGATCTTGGTAGTGATTTGGGATCTCTGAGTTTATAGTACCTAATATTGGATGTGGAAAACAAGTAGTGGTGCAATAATCTGACTCAAACTTAACAGTGGGAGTAACCCAATCTATACTTGGGTTATGTTTACTTAGCTATGTGTAACCTAATATAACTGTGTGGAGAGTGGATGGAATTACATCAAAGCTAAGATATTCAGTATGCCCATGTGATGTGGTTATCATTAAAGGAACAGTATGTTGTGTTATTGGGCCATTATGTATTAATGTTCCATCAATAACTCTTATAAAAACTGGATTTTGCTTTGTAACACACAGTATTTTATTATTTATAACAAATGAAGCATCTATAAATCTCTGTTTGTACAGACTGGGGATCCATTGCTACTGGTATATTTAGGCTTGATTATTATGTAATGACTGTAATGTTTAACATAGGTCTATTTTATAAATAGTTTGTTGTGTAGCTGTAGCATTCAAACACCAAATGATATGAGACTTAACACTTGGTAATAAGAAATACAGCAATTTAGTGCAATGGAAATAACCCAGGTAAAGAGTATATATATATATATATATATATATATATATATATATATATATATATATATATATATATATATATATATATATATTAGCAAACAAAATAACTTAGTAAATGAGAAACACTAAAGGTTGCAATTCCAATGAGAGCAGTGATCCAAAATAAGTAACAAGCAAGCATGGATTAGTTAGTTTCAGCTGTTAAAGGCAAGTCTATATACAAGTAATTAGCACAGTTAGTATACTTGCTTATCCGGTGGTATTTGGATGATGAATACTTGCTTCCCCTGAGATGATGTAGCTAGACTCCGGTAAGTAGAGCAGGTAGGTTCTGGCAGAAGGCAAGCAAACTTCAAATGAGCTGTGATAGTTTTAAACAGCGTGTAGTAACTGGTAATGGAAGAAAGCAGGCGGAGTGATACATGCTGCAAGTAGATCCGGCAATCCAGGTAACTGAGGCTGCAATGATTACAGCAGCATGGAACAGAGACTGCAGCAGAGAGACACAGAAACAGCACAGCTGATTATCAGGATGCAGTCAATCAAAGGTGAAAAAATAAGTAAATAAGTTGAGCTCAGGTGAATACTAGTAAATTCAGCAAAAGAGTTCCAATAACTCCAATACAAAAGTAAAAGTTATTAGAGGGTTAAATTCAACTTGAATATGAGACACTAGGCAGGGTACAATTCAGATACTCTGCTAAACAAAATAATCCAGCAAAGAACCAAAAAGGAAATGAGGCTATATAGGGTAAATAGGCGGAGTTTACTTAAAGGAACATTACTTAAAGGGACATTACACATATTTCTATATATATCTGATGGTATTTTGGTACAATATATATCTATACCTATTAACCTATATGATTATATATACCTGTAGGCATATAAATAAATGTATTAAATATGAATATTGCATAAATATGATTCTACATGTTTTCATCTACTTAACTGCAAAGGGTTCCAATGCAATTATATACAGGGAGTGCAGAATTATTAGGCAAATGAGTATTTTGACCACATCATCCTCTTTATGCATGTTGTCTTACTCCAAGCTGTATAGGCTCGAAAGCCTACTACCAATTAAGCATATTAGGTGATGTGCATCTCTGTAATGAGAAGGGGTGTGGTCTAATGACATCAACACCCTATATCAGGTGTGCATAATTATTAGGCAACTTCCTTTCCTTTGGCAAAATGGGTCAAAAGAAGGACTTGACAGGCTTAGAAAAGTAAAAAATAGTGAGATATCTTGCAGAGGGATGCAGCACTCTTAAAATTGCAAAGCTTCTGAAGCGTGATCATCGAACAATCAAGCGTTTCATTCAAAATAGTCAACAGGGTCGCAAGAAGCGTGTGGAAAAACCAAGGCGCAAAATAACTGCCCATGAACTGAGAAAAGTCAAGCGTGCAGCTGCCAAGATGCCACTTGCCACCAGTTTGGCCATATTTCAGAGCTGCAACATGACTGGAGTGCCCAAAAGCACAAGGTGTGCAATACTCAGAGACATGGCCAAGGTAAGAAAGGCTGAAAGACGACCACCACTGAACAAGACACACAAGCTGAAACGTCAAGACTGGGCCAAGAAATATCTCAAGACTGATTTTTCTAAGGTTTTATGGACTGATGAAATTAGAGTGAGTCTTGATGGGCCAGATGGATGGGCCCGTGGCTGGATTGGTAAAGGGCAGAGAGCTCCAGTCCGACTCAGACGCCAGCAAGGTGGAGGTGGAGTACTGGTTTGGGCTGGTATCATCAAAGATGAGCTTGTGGGGCCTTTTCGGGTTGAGGATGGAGTCAAGCTCAACTCCCAATCCTACTGCCAGTTTCTGGAAGACACCTTCTTCAAGCAGTGGTACAGGAAGAAGTCTGCATCCTTCAAGAAAAACATGATTTTCATGCAGGACAATGCTCCATCACACGCGTTCAAGTACTCCACAGCGTGGCTGGCAAGAAAGGGTATAAAAGAAGAAAATCTAATGACATGGCCTCCTTGTTCACCTGATCTGAACCCCATTGAGAACCTGTGGTCCATCATCAAATGTGAGATTTACAAGAAGGGAAAACAGTACACCTCTCTGAACAGTGTCTAGGAGGCTGTGGTTGCTGCTGCATGCAATGTTGATGGTGAACAGATCAAAACACTGACAGAATCCATGGATGGCAGGCTTTTGAGTGTCCTTGCAAAGAAAGGTGGCTATATTGGTCACTGATTTGTTTTTGTTTTGTTTTTGAATGTCAGAAATGTATATTTGTGAATGTTGAGATGTTATATTGGTTTCACTGGTAAAAATAAATAATTGAAATGGGTATATATATTTTTTTTTTTTTAAGTTTCCTAATAATTATGCACAGTAATAGTCACCTGCACACACAGATATCCCCCTAAAATAGCTAAAACTAAAAACAAACTAAAAACTACTTCCAAAAATATTCAGCTTTGATATTAATGAGTTTTTTGGGTTTATTGAGAACATGGTTGTTGTTCAATAATAAAATTAATCCTCAAAAATACAACTTGCCTAATAATTCTGCACTCCCTGTATATATGTCTATTTATGTTTGAATATGCATTAATGTGTTTACATGTGTATATATGTCTGTAAATACATATATACACATATGAATACATAAATACATATGTATACATATATAGACATATATATATATATATATATATATATACACACACACACATACATATACATATTTAGAAATGTGTATGTATGTATCTCTATGTTAAAGCCCTTTGCAGCCCTTTTTTTCTAACACCTTAGATCTCGTATCTTTAAGCATTTATAACTTTTGTATGCAATGTTTCCGGCTCTGGTGAGATGATCTAAAGTTCCCTGCTCTGGTGAGATGATCTAAAGCTCTCGGCTCCGGTGAGATGATCTAAAGCTCTCGGCTCCGGTGAGATGATCTAAAGCTCTCGGGTGTGGTGAGATGTCTAAGAGCTCGATGATATAATCTTTGCCAGCTCAAACCTTCTTTTTCTCGTTGACACTCGCAGGGCTGCCCCGGTGCAATGGTCGTAAAAAAAGGGCAGTCCTTGCGAGTTGCGAGATGGCTCCTATTAAAAGTATTGGAGCTCGCTGGATAGGGAAACTTCGCTCCTTAGTGCGAAGTTATCAGGGAGCAGGGGGAGCAGAGCACTTTAAAATTAAAATCCTGCAGCCAATATAACTCACATTACGCTGCTTTCTGCTTATAGCATCTTACATTCCCTATATTTTATTATGCACTTGTTTTTCTATTGGGGTTATAAGTGTTCGTATTGTTTTGAGAAAAGCTCGCCACCTTTTAGTTGGTGAGAAAAAAACTGTGATATCTGCAGTGAGAACATCTTTCTAGAATTACGCTGGGATTAGTGAGACATTGTCATATACGCCCATGGAACGCCCATGTTCAGCCCATTTTACGAAAAAACAACAATTATGCTGTGCATTTTGTATTTATAAGTTCAAATTTCTGTGTGATTTTTGCACATCCAGTGTACTACAATTACGATTTACGCTGTGCATATTTAATTTGATTTATTCCTGTGTAAATTACATACTAATTTTACTTTTTATTAACATACGATTTTTGGTGAAGAGTTTTATTACGATTTTTGATACACCTTAACAATACAATTTTTTTCCCTGCTTATTTTTGTGTGAATGGTTAAAATATTTGTTTTGTATGATGTTTAAAATACAAATTTTGTTGTGCACATTTCATATGAAAATGCAGTAAAAAAACGCCCCTTATCGAGAAACCCTGTTTTCAGGGTAAAAAATGGATTTAGATCATTCCACTAGGGAATTAGGACTGGCGAGCATTCATTAATAAATATTTAAGTAAAAGTGCCTGAATAACAATTCCACACAGAGCATTAGAATAACCACAGATGATAGCAGGCATGGTCTATTAACTTTCTTAGGATATTGCACATTTGTTTCACCATTCTTCCCGTTTCTTTTTTCACTTGGATTCACTCAAATTTCCACAACTGGGGTAATTCCCCCTTAAAAATCACACCTTGACTTTTTTTTTTTTTAACTCTTTTCCTCTTTCACATAATAAGTGTTAGTTTTTTCTCTCACAACCACAAGTAATACATGGAAAGATTTCTCCTCACGCATCACACCCCCACACAGACCATGCCTCCCAAAATTAAAGATAGAAAGCCACGTTTATCTGATGCTATGGTGGAAAATGTTAGAGAAGGAAGTAACCCAAGACTAGACCTTCAACCACTAATTACCCAACTTAGCGATATTTTTTTGCCCCAATTTGAATCTCTTAAAACTCAAATATCTAGTTTAGCATCAGAATTAAAAGTATTTGCTAACAGACTTACTGAGGCAGAAGACAGAATATCTACAGTAGAAGATACTTGTAATGATCACGCACTAAGAATATCAGAACTTGAAAAGAGAAACAGGACCCTGACTACTAGGATAGACGATCTAGAAGATCGTTCTAGGCAGAGTAATCTAAAAATAATAGGTTTACCTGAGACAGAACAGTATAAAAACCTTTTACAATTCGCATCAACAACTTTTCCGCAAGCTCTGGGCTTAGAGCAGCCCCAGCTCCCAATACCTGTAGAAAGAGCTCATAGATTGGGCCCACCTAGACCTAGAGTTAATGGGAAAAATATTCACAGACCAATCCTTATTAAATTCTTGAATTTTCAAGATAAAACAAATATTCTCAGAGCATACAGGAAAATGAAAATTTTCATGTTGGAGAAAATAGGATCTTAGTATTCCAAGATTACTCCACAGAAACAGCTTCTAGAAGGAAGGAGATGGCACCCTACTGTACAAGGCTGATCCAAGAGGGCTTTTTAGCAAGACTAGTGTACCCCGCAAAAATATTTATAGAAGAAAAGGAGGGAACAACTAGATTAGATAGCTTAGAGGAAGCCAAAGCTTATTTGGGGAAACACAAGATATCTCTCACATAAAAGTGTGTGATTCCATAATAGGTGCATCTGAAATTGTTTATTTTTCTTGAATAATTATGTTTCCTTTTTTTCTTAAGTTGATGCATAAAGCAGATGGGCCTGCAGATTGTATGCCATTTCGGCTGAAAATGTTTTGTTGTTTAGATGTCAGCTATGAATGGTTGTTGGAGGAGGGGGTTCTTCCCTCCCCCTTTTTTTTTTTTTTTTCTCTCACCCTGCCTCTCTCTCTTCCCTCTCTCCCCCGCCCGCTGTCCTCACCCTAACAGTTTTGAAATGTTTTTAAATGACGGGGAACATTAGATGTCTTTTGTGGAATGTGGGGGGTATCACCTCCCCAATTAAAAGGAAAATGATAATTAGACAATTAGGCAAACATAGTCCTGATATAGCCTTATTACAAGAGACTCGCTTGAAAGCGGAGGAAATTCTTAAACTTCAAAGTAAATGGGTTGGGGAGGTGATAGCCACTCCCTGCTCCGTTAGGAAAAAAGGAGTTGCGGTTCTGATAAATAAAAAACTATCTTATAAAATTTTGAACACAACTTTAGATCCGCATGAGAGATGGGTGGTCTTGGAGATTCAAATCAATAACCTTAAGTTAGTGATATGTAATGTGTATGGCCCTTATAACACGGATCCCAGCTTTTGGAATAGCTTGGTGTTCTTATTGTCCAAGTTTCATGGACAAAACTTAATTTTAGCGGGTGATTTTAATTTAATTCCCTCTGAAACGTTAGACAAATTCACTCCCAAAAACTCAGTTTTTTCCAAACAGAAAGCAAGGATTTTTAAGCAAGTTTGTAAAAACCTTAAGCTTCACGATATCTGGCATCTACAGTACCCAGACACCAGGTCCTTTACCTGTGACTCTAAAAGTCACGGATCTTTCTCTCATATAGATCTTTTTGTTGTTGTCTAGCTCATTAATTAAATTAGAAGTTAAGACAGAGATATTCAATATTTTTATTTCAGATCATGCTATCATCTTATTAGATTTACAGCTACATTATTGCAAAATAATGAATTTAATAACTGGTTAAAACACAAGTGGAGAGAATTTGAGTATTTAAACAGAGAGTACAGAGGGAAAACAGAAATATTTTGGGAAACTGCCAAAGCTTACCTACGAGGAGATATTAAAGCTTATATGATTTCAAAAAAAAGGAAGTTTCAAGAAAGTGAGGTTCAATTATCTAGACAAATCCAGAACGCATATCGTAAATATGTCCATAATCCCTCTAAGCAGCTAGGGGACAAATATAAATTGCTTAAAACAGAAAGAGATGTCTTCATTAAAAAAAAGGTCGCTTGGGAAGAACTTAAAATAAGTATTAAGTATAAAGGTCAATATGGAAAATCTGCCAAATTTTTGTCCAGGCTAGATAAAGCTAGGAAAAAGTCCAATACAATAGAAGCCATTAGCGACGGGATAAATAGAGTTACTGATCAGACCAAAATTAAAAATGTCTTCCTAGAGTATTACCAAAATTTATATGCAGCTAGAGAGATTAATATTGAAAATAAGAATACGTTCTGGCATAGGATTAATTTGCCCAAGATAATGCAAGAAGTCGCCAGTACTCTTAATAGACCAATAACAAATGAGGAAGTGTTGGAAGCTATAAATAATGCCAAACCTAACAAAGCCCCGCGTCCGGACCAGATACCTATTGAAATGTATAAGATACTTAGAACAGAAGTAGTAGATACTTTAGTCTCATTGTTTAACGGATATTATATTGATGGTTTAAACATGTCTAAATATTTCTCGGCGTCAATTATATAATTGATTTTGAAAAAAGGGAAAAACCCATTAGATCCCAAGTCGTACAGACCCATTTCACTACTTAATGCAGATTATAAGGTACTGACGCATATTGTTGCCAACAGATTAAAACTTTGTCTAGACCCTATTATCCATCCCGACCAAACGGGTTTTATGTATCAAAGAGCTTCCACCAAAAATATCAGGAAAGTAGCCTTATTAATAGATCATTTTTGGCACAAAGCATCAGATAGGAAAATGAATAATCAGGACTTTGCATTAATCACATTGGACGCCGAAAAGGCGTTTGATTCGGTAGTGTGGAATCATTTGTTTTTGGTTTTTCAGGCCACTTTGTTCAATTTATTAAAATTATATATGATCACCCAAGGTCTTGTATTTCAATCAACGGCAGTTATACCACAAATCTTACTCTACACAGGGGGACGAGGCAGGGGTGCCCACTCTCCCCTTTATCGTTTAACCTTGTGCTAGAACCTCTGGCAATTATCTTACGACAGGAGCTACAAGGTATTAGGCTAGGGCAAGAAAAATTGGTATTAGCACTATATGCAGATGACCTGTTATTATTTGTTAGAAACACAAAAAGAAATATACCACAGGCGCTAAAGATTATTGATATGTTCAGTTCCTTTTCAGGCTACAAAATCAACGCTAATATATCTGAAATCTTATGGCTATATAAGACTAAAACAAGTATCCAAGAACATCCTTTTCAAGAGGTCCCTTCTATTAATTACCTAGGATTAAATTTTCATCCAGACCCAAATCAATGGTATAAACTAAATTATTCCATCTTTTTTAAAAAAGCTTCAGAGAAACTGCAACGTTGGTTAGCTTTTCCTATCTCTCTGTCTGTGAAAGTTATGATCATAAAAACTATTCTCTTTCCCCAATTAATGTATATTATGCAAAATCTACCATTATTTATAAAAAGCCAAGATATAAAAAAATGTAATAGTGACTCTGCCAACTTTATATGGAATAAAAAGAGACACATGCTATCCATAACAAAATTATCTCTTGGATATGAAGAAGGTGGTTTATCTTTTCCAGATATTAAAAAATATAATATTGCCACGCTAGCTCGATCGGCATTTGATTGGCTAACAGAAGCCAACTATCTTACACATCTCCTTGTTGAAAAACAACTATGTAAACCATATACATTAAAAGCTTTGCTACATTGTCCATTATCTCAGTTGCCAAAGGATATCAAAAATATGACTATAATACGTAATACCATTGAAGCTTGGCAAAAACGAAATAAGTTGCTTAATTTAAATTTTGATATTTCTCCACTACTCCCAGTATAAGGTAACCCAAAATTTATCCCTGGATTATCTAATGAAGTCTATAATGTTTGGGCACAAAAAGGCCTATTAAACGTATATCAATGCCTAAATAACCATCTTCAAATAAGAACGTTTGAGGAATTGGCCAAAGAATTTTCTCTTTCAAATAAATTTTCTTTTGCTTACCTCCAGATCAGACATTTTATTACTGAAAGTAAAATATCAAATGCTGATACTGAAGGGTGGGGGAAAATTGAACAATATCTAACATACTACAAGTCTGGCCAACATAGCATCTCTTTATTATATAAAATTATGCTTGCTAAACAGGGTCAATTAATAATTAATAGCCTCTTTGAGAAATGGAATATCCATTTTAAGGACATCTCTGTAGATGTATTGTATGTAAGTTTTAAATGGGTTAAAAATGCTATAATCTCTACAGCTTGGAAAGAATCACACTTAAAGTTAATGAATAATGCATATCTGACACCTAGGAAAATGTCTAAATGGTACATTAATCTTGCTAACAACTGTCCTAGATGTAACAATGTAAATGCAGACATAGTTCACTGCTTTTGGGACTGTCCCAAAATTATGCAGTTTTGGTTCAAAGTCGAGTTTTGGATTAATAAGATGTTAGATAGCAGAATAAAACTTACACCTAAACATATTTTTCTCCTTGCTTCTCCAGAGATTAATAGAGACAACACTAACTTTATTAATACAGCGATTATGGTAGGGTGTAATCTAATCTTAAAAAACTGGAAGAGTAATAAGGCCCCATCAACCCCATGCTTGTTAAATTCAATGCTCTCGCAGTTAATCTTTGAACAAATGAGCATATCAGCTTCACAAAAGAAAAAAAATTACAGTTTTTTTCTCAAAATGGTTAAGAGTTATTTTATCCTACCCACGTGACATACAATTTTCCCTTATCTCTAGTTTTCGCAGAACAGAGTATTTCGAAACCCTGATTTTGTCAGGGTTTTTTCCACCTGAATGGTATTGAGCTTTGAGGAAGCTTGGTTGTGAGAGGAGACCATAGGTGATGGGTATGTTATACTGAGTGGGGTGGCGGGGACGGTGGGGGATTGGATGAGGAGAGAGGGATGGGGTGGTTGGGTTTTTTCTTTCTTTTTTTTTTTTGTGTGTGTTTCCTTTGTGTATGAATGGATTCTGCCTTCCTTCACTTTATAGGGACAAGGCAGATGAACCTTAATATGTGGAAAGGCAAATGGGTACTAGAGTACAATATTTTTTCTGAAATGTTTTGTATAACCAGAATTGTATGTAGCATACTAGATATTCTTTGTTTTTTGTTACTGCAAATTGTACCCGTTTTGCTTCAATAAAAAAATTTAATTAAAAAAAATAATAATAATAATCTCACCAGCCCAGAGAGCTTTCAATCATCGAGCCCTAAAGCTCCTGGCTCTGGTGAGATAATCTAAATCTCCCGGCTCTGGTGAGATGATCTAAATCTCCCGGCTCTGGTGAGATGATCTAAATCTCCCGTCTCTGGTGAGATGATCTAAATCTCCCGGCTCTGGTGAGATGATCTAAAGCTCTTGGCTCTGGTGAGATGATCTAAAGCTCTTGGCTCTGGTGAGATGATCTAAATCTCCCGGCTCTGTTGAGATGATCTAAATCTCTCGGCTCTGTTGAGATGATATAAAGCTCTCGGCTCTGGTGAGATGATCTAAAGCTCTCGGCTCTGGTGAGATGATCTAAAGCTCTTGGCTCTGGTGAGATGATCTAAAGCTCTCTGGTCGGGTGAGATGATCTAAGCAGTGGCATGTAGAAAGGCAGATTTTTAACTCTTACTATGCAGAGTTCTAGATATGAAGAAGAGACGCATTAATAACAATACAATGCTCAAAAAAGCCCCAAAGATGTTGTGTGATTTCTGCCCATGCAGGGGAGTTTTTTTATCATCTGAATTCTTAATGAATCTGGTTGACTGCAATAATATTTTGTAAGGATTATTTTCTTGCCAGTTAACAATGTGATACTTTTCATTTAAAAGGAGCATTTATCAGCTATTGTTCTGTAAAATTCTCCATTAAAGTCTGCGGGGAACTATGTAATGATTTTTTTCCTAATAAATGACCTTGAACACTGCAAAAGGTTTGATTCTGTACATCTCACCAACTGTAATGTTGTTTCGTCCTAGGTGTGCATAAGACATTTAATTCATTTGAGTCAATTTCTTATGAGCACGGAGGAAAACCATTCTCTATACATTATGGCACTGGACAGCTTGTTGGCATAACAGGTAGAGACATCCTGAGGGTAAGAAACAGTAAGTTACTTATAATGATTTTTTTTTTTAAATTAGAGTAATTAAAGGGACCTGAAACCACCAATAGGTCATACAGTTTTAAACAACTTTCCAACTTCCTTCTATTATTACATTTGTTTCATTCTCTTGCTGTCCTTTGTTGAAGGAGCTGCAATGCACTACTGGCAGCTAGCTGAACACAGGCAAGATAATCCATATATATTGGCTGATTCAAATCTTTCAGCCAATAGGAATGCAAGGGACGCCATCTTGAATCGTGTACCTTGCATTGAAGATTCAGTATACGGCGGTGACTGTATGAAGACGATGCTCCATGCCGGATGTCTTCAGGATGGACCCGCTCTGCGTTGCCGGGATGAAGATAGAAAATGCCGCCTGGATGAAGATAGAAGAGACCATCTGGATGAAGACTTCTCGCTGCCTGGATGAGGACTTTGCCGCCTGGATGAAGATAGAAGAGGCCGTCTTGTATGAAGACTTCTCGCCGCCTGGATTAAGATCGTTCAAGCGGAACTTTAAAAACTGTAAGTGGATCGTTGTTTTTTAAGGTTTTTTTGGGGTGGGTTTTTTTTAGTTTAGGGTTTGGGCAGTCGTAAAAGAGCTATATGCCCTTTTAATGGCATTTCAAAAGAGCTAAACGCCCTTTTAAAGGCAATGCCCATACAAATGCCCTTTTCAGGGCAATGGTTAGATTAGGTTTTTGTTAGAGTTAGGTTTTTTATGGGTAGATTAGGTTTTTGTTAGAGTTAGGTTTTTTATTTTGGGGGCTTGGTTGGGTGGTGACTTTTACTGTTGGGGGGTCTTTGTATTTTTTTTTTACAGGTAAAAGAGCTGTTAAACTTAGGGCAATGCCCTACAAAAGGCCCAAAAGGGCTATTGGTAGTTTATTGTCGGCTAGGGTTTTTTTGTATTTTGGGCGGGCTTTTTTATTTTTATAGGGCTATTAGATTAGGTGTAATTCTTTTTTATTTTTGATAATTTTGTTTGTTATTTTTCATAATTTAGTGTTTGTTATTTTTTGTAATTTAGTATTTTTTTTTGTAATTAAATGCTTTGTAATTTTTAGAGTAGTGTTAGAATTTTTGTTAATGTGTATTTTCGTTTTCTTTAATTGGTAGTTAGTTTTATTTTAGTTTAATAGTTAGATTAGTTTAATTGTTAGTTTAAACTTTTAATTTAATTTAAGATAGGGAAATTGTAAATTTAATTTAAAGTTAAGGGTTGTTAGGTTTAGGGGTTACTAGTTTAAATGAGTTTATTGCGATGTTGGGAGCTTTCGGTTTAGTGGTTAATAGTTTAATTTAATATATTTCATTGTGGGAGGCTTACGGTTTAGGGGTTAATAGGTTTATTATAGTGGCAGCAGTGTGGGCGGACGGCAGATTAGGGGTTAATAATATTTAAATAGTGTTTACGATGTGGGAGGGCAGAAGTTTAGGGTTTAATAACGATGTCGGGGAGCGGTGGAATAGGGGTTAATACATTTTATTAGTGGCAGCGATGTCCGGAGTGGCAGATTAGGGGTTTATAAACTTATTATAGTGTTTGCGATGTGGGAGTGCCTCGGTTTAGGGGTTAATAGGTGGTTTATGGGTGTTAGTGTACTTTTTAATACTTTAGTTATGAGTTTTATGTAACAGCTTTGTTGCGTAAAACTCATAACTACTGGTACGGATCTTGTCATTTTAGAGTGTAACACTAGCTTTTTAGCCTTCCAGAAAAACTCCAAATACCAGCGCTATGGAAATCCGATGAAAAAACTAAGTGCGGTACTGAAGTTGCGTTACAGGCTAAAAGACTTGCAGTACACCTATACCGACAAGACTCGTAATGGCTGCGATACTGTTTTAACGCTGAAAATGCAATTTTTTTCAGCGTTAAAAGACGAAACACAGCTGACTGAGAATTAAGCAAATTAGATAACATAAGTAAATTGGAATATTGTATTCTCTATGTGAATCATTCAAATTTAAAGTTGACTTTACTGTCCCTTTAATTCTGTAACCAGAAGTACAATCATACAGGGACCACTGAACCACAGTCACAACCTTTCAAAATTAATTTCCTGCAACCTGCTAGCAAACCATTCATAATATGCCAATATGGTTTTATCTCTTCTGCAAAATATTGTGTCAAGTACACAGTTTAATTAAAAATATTTTGAATGGAATTCATTCTGTATTTAGCTTGTGGTTTTTAGTGGTCCTTTTAATGTAGTTCCTTATACACTTGGGTCTGATTTTGTGAAGATATTTAAGAATGTTTATCTCTAACTCACTGTCACTAGACTCAACGGCTTTTCACTGGATATCCTTGGATGGCAAAGTCTCAGTATAGTCAATACTGTAATTAAATATAATTAGTAGAAAATATTATAAATAATAAAATAAAAATTAGACCATCCTATGACACAGCAACAAACATGTATGACCCAAAATACTGTGAACAATCTTAAAAGCATGTAATACACCTTATAAATATTTAGGAGTGTTCTTAAAATGCTTCCATGCAAATAAGGAAGAAACAAGGAAATGTCAAATAAAGCTTTACTTTGTATATAACAAATTCACCCGAAATTGGCTATTACCCACTTCTTCTACAGTTAATATTAGCGCTCTATCAAAAACACTCAGACAAAGACTGGAATTCTTTCTAATATGTACTTTATTTACAATATACAAGTAAATATCAGTCTCTTTTTATAAATGTAAGGTTAGATTACATGTGGAGAGCACAAATGTTAGTGCTAATGAGTGTGAATGCCACTCAAGATAAATCAATAGCTCTCCAGTTCTTGGGGTCGATCCGATAAAAATCGTCGCCCGCAAAAGCTGGCAACGCCAATATTTGCGCGGGTTTGGTATCCTATATACGGTGTAACCTAGAAGTTACGCGCGTATATTTCTGCCGTCGCCCTTAGTTTTTTGGGCCATAGGCAGGTATACCAAACCCGCGCAGTTTGGTATCCAATATACAGCGTAAGGACTTACGTGGCGAAAATGGAGAAATCTTACTCCATTTTCACCTCGCCACAAAAAGCAGCCGTAAGAAGCCTTACGCTGACTATTGGAGCCCCGTAACTCCCTAAACTGGCTGCTAAATAAACCTAACACCTAACGCATGCGCAATGTCTATCTCCCTGTCAACCGCGATCTGCTAAATAAAACCTAACACCTAATGCATGCGCAATGTCTATCTCCCTGTCAACCGCGATCCCCTGCCGCAATCCCTAATAAAGTATTTAACCCCTAAACCGCCGCCATCTACATAAACTAACCCCCTACTGTGAGCCCCTAAAACCGCCACCATCTAACTGATCTATCCCCTAATGTAAACCCCTAAAACCGCCACCATCTAAATGACCTATCCCCTAATGTGAACCCCTTACACCGCCGTCATCTATATTAAAATTATTAATTTAATCTACCTACCCAGCCGCCAGCTATATTATCTATATTAACCCTAAGTATATTATAGTTAATATAGTTATTACATTATATATATTAACTATATTAACCCTAATTATATTAGGGTTAATATAGTTAATATAGTTACTATAGTATTTATATAAACTATATTAACTCTATCTAACCCTAACACCCCTAACTAAATTCTTATTAAATAAATCTAATTCATATTATAAACTAAAATATTCCTATTTAAATCTAAATACTTACCTATAAAATAAACTCTAAGATAGCTACAATGTAATTAATAATTACATTGTAGCTATGTTAGGGTTTATATTTATTTTACAGGTAAATTGTTAATTATTTTAACTAGGTATAATAGCTATTAAATAGTTATTAACTATTTAATAGCTACCTAGTTAAAATAATTACCCAATTACCTGTAAAATAAATCCTAACCTAAGTTACAAATACACCTACACTATCAATAAATTAAAGAAACTACAAATATCTATCCAAAAATACAATTAAATAAACTAAACTAAATTACAAAAAAAACAAAACACAAAATTACAAAAAATAAAAAAAAGATTACAAGATTTTTAAGCTAATTACACCTATTCTAAGCCCCCTAATAAAATAATAAAGCCCCCCCAAAATAAAAAAATTCCCTACCCTATTCTAAATTAAAAAAAGTTCAAAGCTCTTTTACCTTACCAGCCCTTAAAAGGGCCTTTTGTGGGGGCATGCCCCAAAGAAAACTGCTCTTTTGCCTGAAAAAAAAAACACAATACCACCCCCCAACATTACAACCCACCACCCACATACCCCTAATCTAACCCAAACCCCCCTTAAATAAACCTAACACTACCCCCCCGAAGATCTCCCTACCTTATCTTCACCACGCCGGGCCGAACCCCTCATCTGATCCGGGCAATGTCTTCCAGCAAGCGGAAGTGAAGTCTTCTTCCATCCGGGCGATGTCTTCAAGCAAGCGGCAGAGAGTCTTCTTCCATCGGCGATGTCTTCAAGCAAATCGGCATCTGCCATCCGGCACGACAACTTCCCGACGAATGAGGTTCCTTTAAATGACGTCATCCAAGATGGCGTCCGTTGAATTCCGATTGGCTGATAGGATTCTATCAGCCAATCGGAATTAAGCTAGAAAAATCTGATTGGCTGATTGAATCAGCCAATCAGATTCAAGTTCAATCCGATTGGCTGAACCCCACAAAAGGCCCTTTTAAGGGCTGGTAAGGTAAAAGAGCTTTGAACTTTTTTTAATTTAGAATAGGGTAGGGAATTTTTTTATTTTGGGGGGCTTTATTATTTTATTAGGGGGCTTAGAATAGGTGTAATTAGCTTAAAAATCTTGTAATCTTTTTTTTATTTTTTGTAATTTTGTGTTTTGTTTTTTTTGTAATTTAGTTTAGTTTATTTAATTGTATTTTTGGATAGATATTTGTAGTTTCTTTAATTTATTGATAGTGTAGGTGTATTTGTAACTTAGGTTAGGATTTATTTTACAGGTAATTGGGTAATTATTTTAACTAGGTAGCTATTAAATAGTTAATAACTATTTAATAGCTATTATACCTAGTTAAAATAATTAACAATTTACCTGTAAAATAAATATAAACCCTAACATAGCTATAATGTAATTATTAATTATATTGTAGCTATCTTAGGGTTTATTTTATAGGTAAGTATTTAGATTTAAATAGGAATATTTTAATTAATAATATTAATATTAGATTTATTTATTAAGAGTTTAGTTAGGGATGTTAGAGTTAGATAGGGTTGTTATACTTAATATATATATATATATATATATATATATATATATATATATATATATATATATATATATATATATATATATATATATATATATATATATATTATAATAACGATATTAACTATATTAACCCTAATATAATTAGGTTTAATATAGTTAATATAGCTGGCGGCGGTGTAGGGGGATTAGATTAGGGGTTAATAATTTTAAAATAGATAGCGGCGGGGTAGGGGCTCACTTTAGGGGGTAGGTAAGGTAGATGGCGGCGGTGTTAGGGGCTCACTTTAGGGGGTTATAGATTTAATATAGCTGGCGGCGGTTTAGGGGTTAATAACTTTATTAGGTTGCGGCGGGGTTTGGTAGCGGCGGTTTAGGGGTTAATACATTGTTATTGTTAGGATAGTGAGGGGGGATAGCGGATAGAGGGTTAGACGTGCCAGGCTATGTTAGGGAGGCGTGTTAGACAGTGCGGGTGATTTAGACTTTAGTCAGGTTTTGTAGGCACCGGCAGTTTCTAACGTGCCGTAAGTCACTGGCGACGGCAGAAATTTGTACTTGCGCAGATTTCTGGACATCGCTGGTTTATCCGACTTACGGCACGTTAGCATCTGACGGCACAGTATATGGGATAGCTCGAGTTGCGAGCTGAAACTGTGGGCGACGCGGGTTCCCTCGCTTGCGCCGCAAACTACGCCGTTTATCGGATCGCGCCCCTTGTGCTCATATCAGAATTTGAAAGTAATAAGTTTTCCCTTGAGTTGATATAGCCTTGTTCTTCACTCTTAAGAAAATGTTATTTCTCTTGTAAGGTGTATCCAGTCCACGGATCATCCATTACTTGTGGGATATTCTCCTTCCCAACAGGAAGTTGCAAGAGGATCACCCACAGCAGAGCTGCTATATAGCTCCTCCCCTAACTGCCATATCCAGTCATTCTCTTGCAACTCTCGACAAGCATGGAGGTAGTAAGAGAGAAGTGGTGAAACGTAGTTGTTTTTTTCTTCAATCAAAAGTTTGTTATTTTTAAATGGTACCGGAGTTGTACTATTTTGTCCCAGGCAGAAAATAGAAGAAGAATCTTCCTGTGATCTCTATGATCTTAGCAGGTTGTAACTAAGATCCATTGCTGTTTTCACACATAACTGAAGAGAGAGGTAACTTCAGCTGGGGAATGGCGTGCAGGTTATCCTGCTATGAGATATGTGCAGTTAAAAATTTTCTAGAGATTTAAATACTAGAAAATGCTGCTGATACCAGATTTATGTAAGGTAAGCCTGAATACAGGGATTTAATAGCGACTGGTATCATGCTTACTTTCAGAGGTAATACTCTTATAGATTTGCAATATAAAACGTTTGCTGGAAATGTTTAAGCGTTTTTATATATGCTTTGGTGATAAAACTTTATTGGGGCCTAGTTTTTTTCCACATGGCTGGCTTAAATTTGCCTAGAAACAGTTTCCTGAGGCTTTCCACTGTTTTAACATGAGTGGGAGGGGCCTAATTTAGCTCTTTATTGCGCAGTAACTTTTACAGACTGAGACATCCAGCTTCCTCCAAGAGTCCCTTGAATGCTATAGGACCTCTCTAAAGGGCTCTTAGGCTTTCCAAAGTCGTTTGTTTGGGAAGGTAGGGCCACAGCAGAGCTGTGGCAGTTTGTTGTGACTGTTAAAAAACGTCTATATTGTTTTTTTGATCCGTTTTTTGAACTAAGGGGTTAATCCTCCATTTACAAGTGGGTGCAATGCTCTGTTAGCTTATTATACACACTGTAAAAATTTCGTTTGATTTACTGCTTTTTTTCACTGTTTTTCAAATTCTGACAAAATTTGTTTCTCTTAAAGGCACAGTACCGTTTTTATTTTTTGCTTGTTAACTTGATTTAAAGTGTTTTCCAAGCTTGCTGGTCTCATTGCTAGTCTGTTTAAACATGTCTGACATAGAGGAAACTCCTTGTTCATTATGTTTAGAAGCCATGGTGGAACCCCCTCTTAGAATGTGTACCAAATGTACTGATTTCGGGGGGCGGAGCTAACCAGCTTTCAGAACAGACGTGTGTGCCCATAGCTCCTGCCAAAAACAAATAAAATATAACTAGAAATCAAGTTTATTGTACACAAAAACGTTCCAAACCACCCCTGTAGCTGAGAGGTCGGTCAGAACATGTACCGGGAACCCGTGGAGTGTGAGACGTGTGAACTCTGAAGGATACCGGTTACACACCAGCACAGGGCCTTCAGGCCGCGAGTGTCAGCATGGTAGTGATTCCTTACTACAATTGCCTGCAATTGACTCTTAGGGGGGTAAGCGATATCAGCCTGGAGCCTCAAGGGTCATAAAGATCATCATCATCTCAGACACAGAGGCCGGCCATACTGCCCGAGAGTAGCTAATCCCTACACAACACTACGCAGCGCTGCCATCTGCGCTGTTTGGAGCCTTTCAAACTTCAAGATGGAGGATTTCCATAGTGCAGTCAAAGCTATGTTTGCGGAGCACGAGACTGTAATTCTGGCCAAATTTGATCAGCTCCTAGTAAAAATGCAGGCTGCTAGTGTCCGGGACAAGTCTGAAACAGCAGGGGAGACAAGCCTTACCAGAAAACAGAAGTGTACGCTGAGCTTTACTGAACAGTCTTTAAGAGTGAATAGGGATGTGAGCCTCTTGGGGACGAGCAGTCTTCCCCACACTCGATACATTCCCCGTCCAGACATATCAGTGGGAAGTGCTCTTGTGCTTGGAGATACAGAATATGGAGAGCCCACCGTCGATTATGGGGACATGCGCCCTACACTATACCCGCTACCCAAGGAGATCAGAGTTAACCATTCCATGTTGACCTGCACTGGAGGTCCATACCCCTTGGCCCTGGCTGGTGCGCGGGGGAATGCAGCCGCCCCTCCGGTGCAGAAAGTGGAGGCTGAGGCTAGCCCTCTTAGTGAGAAGAGTCTGCTGAGGTGTGAGTTGCCTAGTGGGGACGGAACTGCTCGCCCGGCACCTGACGGGTTCCCTGGTTTTGTAACATACAAAGTGAAGTCAGAGGGGCCACATCGCAGAGTGGGTATGTGGGAGAGAAACATTTGGCGCGGCCCTGCACAGCGATTCAGCACAGGTCAGCCATTTCTGGATTTACACAGACCCCTCTATAGGAGACTAAAAGTGACTGCAGATAACTTGTGCTGGTGTCTCGCCCCCCCCCCCATCTAGGGGGCCTGGGATACACAGCTTATCCTCTATACCCCCTTCCTATTTGGCAGAGTTAGGTAGCCTCTGCCCTGTCCGAAGAGCCTGGACACAGTTTGTTTCTATATCAATGCCACTTAGACTCTCCGGATTTTACTAATGAAAGAATCCCTATGATTATCCTTCTACGTTTCAATTTTCCTGACTGCTTACCCCTATAATTCATATACTATCGATAACTTGCATAAACATTTACTGCATGTGTTAGGCCTACGGGCGTGGTGTTTAAAGCACAAAAGTTTATGATGGGAGACACTGGAAGATTTCATTTATTAGCCTGGCATATATGGCTAACTGCATATGGTTGTATGCTCTCCTTATATAGCTACTGTATTACTCCCTTATTTGTCATTATGATGTTAAGCCATCTATATAGATATGAATTGTAAGACTCCTATATATATTAGTACCTGGATTTTTTTGGGGGGAAGCAGTCCCTGAAGTTTGTTTTTCTTGTTATCTTATACACTGTTTTGAGTAATGGTATATTTACTAAGCTTGCTATTAGCTTTATAGATAAGCCCAAAATATTTACATGATGTCCAAGTAAGACTAGTATAGGTTGTTCTCCTGACTAGCGATGAGGGCTATTTGCAGTCCGGGACATGTCTTCAGATAAGTCCAGTAATCAGATCCTATGAGAGGATCTATAGCACATGGAAGACGCTAGAGCCTTAACCATTAAAACTAGAGGCAAGGATGGAGGATAACATTCTGCCTTGGTAACACCCCACTTACTGATATATTATTGCATACGTTTTTTGGACTTGTATTATGGATCTGAAGATGTTATCCCTCATGTTGTGATTGATGTATCTGTTATTTGCCTCAATAAAAACTATTTAAAAAAAAAAGTAATAAAAATCATATTCTGTCTTTAAAAAATTTATCACCAGAGGAATCTGATGAAGGGGAAGTTATGCCGACTAACTCGCCCCACGTGTCAGACCCTTTGACTCCCGCTCAAGGGACTCACGCTCTAATGGCGCCAAGTACATCTAGTGCGCCCATAGCGTTTACTTTACAAGACATGGCGGCGGTCATGGATAATACACTGTCAGCGGTATTATCCAGACTACCTGGGTTTAGAGGAAAGAGAGACAGCTCTGGAGTTAGAAGAAATACAGAGCATACTGACGCTTTAAGAGCTATGTCTGATACTCCCTCACAATATGCAGAAGCTGAGGAAGGAGAGCTTCTTTCTGTGGGTGATGTTTCTGACTCAGGGAAAAAGATTCAACCTTATTCTGAAATGTCTACATTTAAATTTAAGCTTGAACACTTCCGCGTATTGCTCAGGGAGATTTTAGCTGCTCTGAATGACTGTGATACAATTGCAGTGCCAGAGAAATTGTGTAGATTGGATAAATACTATGCAGTGCCGGTGTGCACTGATGTTTTTCCAATACCTAAAAGGTTTACAGAAATTATTACTAAGGAATGGGATAGACCAGGTGTGCCATTCTCTCCCCCTCCTATTTTTAAGAAAATGTTTCCAATAGATGCCACCACATGGGACTTATGGCAGACAGTCCCTAAGGTGGAGGGCGCAGCTTCTACCCTAGCTAATCGTACTACTATCCCTGTCGAGGACAGTTGTGCTTTCTCAGATCCAATGGATAAAAAGTTAGAGGGTTACCTTAAGAAAATGTTTATTCAACAAGGTTTTATTCTACAGCCCCTTGCATGCATTGCCCCAGTCACTGCTCCTGCGGCTTTCTGGTTTGAGTCTCTGGAAGAGGCTTTACAGGTAGAGACCCCATTGGATGACATACAAGCTTAGAGCACTTAAGCTAGCCAATTCTTTTGTTTCTGATACCATTGTTCATTTGACTAAACTAACGGCTAAGAATTCTGGTTTTGCTATTCAGGCGCGCAGGGCGCTATGGCTTAAATCATGGTCAGCTGACGTTACTTCAAAGTCTAAGCTGCTTAACATTCCCTTCAAGGGGCAAACCCTATTCGGAGATCATTTCTGATATCACTGGAGGAAAATGTCATGTCCTTCCTCAGGATAGGTCCAAATCAAGGGCCAAACAGACTAATTTTTGTGCCTTTCGAAACTTCAAGGCGAGTGCGGCATCAACTTCCTCTAATGGAAAACAAGAGGGAACTTTTGCTCAGTCCAAGTCGGTCTGGAGACCTAACCAGACCTGGAACAAAGGTAAGCAGGACAAAAAGCCTGCTGCTGTCTCTAAGACAGCATGAAGGATCGGCCCCCTATCCGGTAACGGATCTAGTAGGGGGCAGACTTTCGCTCTTCGCCCAGGCTTGGGCAAGAGATGTCCAGGATCCCTGGGTGTTGGAAATTATATCCCAGGGATATCTTCTGGACTTCAAAGCTTCCCCTCCAAAAGGGAGATTTCACCTTTCACAATTATCTGCAAACCAGATAAAGAGAGAAGCATTCTTACACTGTGTTCAAGACCTCCTAGTTATGGGAGTGATCCATCCAGTTCCAAAGGAGGAACAGGGACAAGGATTTTACTCAAATCTGTTTGTGGTTCCCAAAAAAGAGGGAACCTTCAGACCAATTTTAGATCTCAAGATCTTAAACAAATTCCTCAGAGTTCCATCATTTAAGATGGAGACTATTCGTACCATCCTACCTATGATCCAGGAGGGTCAATATATGACTACAGTGGATTTAAAGGATGCTTATCTTCACATTCCGATACACAAAGATCATCATCGGTTTCTCAGGTTTGCCTTCCTAGACAGGCATTACCAGTTTGTAGCTCTTCCCTTTGGATTAGCTACAGCCCCAAGAATCTTTACGAAGGTTCTGGGGTCACTTCTGGCGGTCCTAAGACCGTGGGGCATAGCAGTGGCCCCTTATTAAGACGACATCCTGATACAGGTGTCAAATTTCCAAATTGCCATGTCTCATACGGACATAGTTCTGGCATTTCTGAGGTCGCATGGGTGGAAGGGGAATGAAGAAAAGAGTTCTCTATCCCCTCTCACAAAAGTCTCCTTTCTGGGAACTCTAATAGATTCTGTAGAAATGAGGATTTACCTGACAGAGTCCAGGTTATCAAATCTTCTAAATTCCTGCCGTGTTCTTTATTCCACTTCTCGCCCTTTGGTGGCTCAGTGTATGGAAGTAATCGGCTTAATGGTAGCGGCAATGGACATAGTGCCGTTTGCACGCCTACATCTCAGACCGCTGAAACTCTGCATGCTCAGTCAGTGGAATGGGGATTGCACAGATTTGTCCCCTCTACTAAATCTGGATCAAGAGACCAGGGATTCTCTTCTCTGGTGGCTATCTCGGGTCCATCTGTTCAAAGGTATGACCTTTCGCAGGCCAGATTGGACAATTGTAACGACAGATGCCAGCCTTCTAGGCTGGGGGGGGGGCAGTCTGGAACTCCCTGAAGGCTCAGGGATCGTGGACTCAGGAGGAGACACTCATTCCAATAAACATTCTGGAACTGAGAGCTATATTCAATGCTCTTCAGGCTTGGCCTCAGCTAGCGACAATGAGGTTCATCAGATTTCAGTCGGACAACATCACGACTGTGGCTTACATCAACCATCAAGGGGGAACAAGGAGTTCCCTAGCGATGTTAGAAGTCTCAAAGATAATTCGCTGAGCAGAGATTCACTCTTGCCACCTATCAGCTATCCATATCCCAGGTGTAGAGGTCAGACTTTTCATCCGGGGGAGTGGGAACTCCATCCGGAGGTGTTTGCACAATTGATTCATCATTGGGGCAAACCAGAACTGGATCTCATGGCGTCTCGCCAGAACGCCAAACTTCCTTGTTACGGATCCAGGTCCAGGGATCCCAAGGCGACGCTGATAGATGCTCTAGCAGCACCTTGGTCTTTCAACCTGGCTTATGTGTTTCCACCGTTTCCTCTGCTCCCTCGTCTGATTGCCAAAATCAAGCAGGAGAGAGCATCAGTGATCTTGATAGCGCCTGCGTGGCCACGCAGGACTTGGTATGCAGATCTGGTGGACATGTCATCCTTTCCACCATGGACTCTGCCGCTGAGACAGGACCTTCTACTTCAAGGTCCTTTCAACCATCCAAATCTAATTTCTCTGAGACTGACTGCCTGGAGATTGAACGCTTGATTTTATCAAAGCGTGGCTTCTCCGAGTCAGTCATTGATACCTTAATTCAGGCTCGAAAGCCTGTCACCAGGAAAATCTATCATAAGATATGGCGTAAATATCTTTATTGGTGTGAATACAAGGGTTACTCATGGAGTAAGGTCAGGATTCCCAAGATATTATCTTTTCTCCAAGAAGGATTGGAAAAAGGATTGTCAGCTAGTTCTTTAAAGGGACAGATTTCTGCTCTGTCTATTCTTTTGCACAAGCGTCTGGCGGATGTTCCAGACGTTCAGGCATTTTGTCAGGCTTTAGTTAGAATCAAGCCTGTGTTTAAACCTGTTGCTCCGCCATGGAGCTTAAATTTGGTTCTTAAAGTTCTTCAAGGGGTTCCGTTTGAACCTCTTCATTCCATAGATATCAAACTTTTATCTTGGAAAGTTCTTTTTTTGGTGGCTATTTCCTCGGCTCGTAGAGTACCGAGTTATCTGCCTTACAATGTGATTCTCCTTATCTGATCTTCCATGCAGATAAGGTAGTTCTGCATACCAAACCTGGGTTTTTACCTCAGGTGGTATCTAATAAGAATATCAATCAGGAGATTGTGTCCTAATCCTTCTTCAATGAAGGAACGTCTATTACACATTCTTGATGTGGTTCGTGCTTTAAAGTATTATTTACAAGCTACTAAAGATTTTCGTCAAACATCTGCTTTGTTTGTTGTCTACTCTGGACAGAGGAGAGGCCAAAAGGCTTCGGCAACCTCTCTTTCGTTTTGGCTAAGAAGGATAATCCGCTTAGCTTATGAGACTGCTGGCCAGCAGCCTCCTGAAAGGATTGCAGCTCATTCTACTAGAGCTGTGGCTTCCACATGGGCCTTTAAAAATGAGGCTTCTGTTGAACAGATTTGCAAGGCGGCGACTTGGTCGTCGCTTCATACCTTTTCAAAATTCTATAAATTTTATACTTTTGCTTCTTCGGGGGCTATTTTTGGGAGAAAGGTTTTACAGGCAGTGGTACCTTCCGTTTAAATACCTGCCTTCTCCCTCCCTTCATCCGTGTACTTTACCTTTGGTATTGGTATCCCACAAGTAATGGATGATCCATGGACTGGATACACCTTACAAAAGAAAACATAATTTATTCTTACCTGATAAATTTATTTCTCTTGTGGTGTATCCAGTCCACGGCCCGCCCTGTCATTTTAAGGCAGGTATTTTTTAACTTTAAACTACAGTCACCACTGCACCCTATGGTTTCTCCTTTCTCGGCTTGTCTTCGGTCGAATGACTGGATATGGCAGTTAGGGGAGGAGCTATATAGCAGCTCTGCTGTGGGTGATCCTCTTGCAACTTCCTGTTGGGAAGGAGAATATCCCACAAGTAATGGATGATCCGTGGACTGGATACACCACAAGAGAAATAAATTTATCAGGTAAGCATAAATTATGTTTTTTATTTTATTTTATATATAAAAAGAAAACATTTTCATTCACAATGAAGAACAATTCTATTTCAACTATTTCTTTGAATGCAAGCCAGGAAGGGGTAGAAGAATAGACTGACAGTTTCTATCAGCCAGTCAGTAAAAGCCTGTGATGTTTTCTAGCCAACCAGCATTCTCAGGGGGAGGGAAGTGAAAGGATGATTTTAAACTTATTGCATTTAATAAGTTAGTAGTTTTAATTTTAAAAATGTATTAACTATTTGCTGCATAACTAGGTGGCTGCTGGATTTGCACTTAGTAACCCAAATATTTTCCTTCCTGCTTCTGAGCCTCAGCCTACCTGTAGGTATGTTTTTTTTTCAACAAAAGATACCAAGAAAAAGATGCTAATTAGACAAAATAAGTAAATTGTAAAGTTGTTTAAAAGTGCATGCTCTATCTGAATCATTAATAAAAAAAATTGTGTATGTCCCTTTAAGTATAGACACTTTCAGTATAGTAATGTTACGTACGTATAGTAAACTATTAGTTGTTACTGTATCTTCAAGTAGACTTTTAGTTTTACCAAAAATGCAGTGCATAGAAATTAGATGTATAAATAAAAGAATATGTTTAAGAATTACATAGAATGACAAAAATAAAGCTAATATAGATGATTTTAGCTTCATGTAAAGAAAAATGGCAAGAATATACTTATTGATGTACTGAAAACAATTTGAAAAATGTTTATAACATCATCTTAGCTGTGGAATTCTATAAGTGAATATTGGTCCAGTAAATGTGTCATTAAGTATCCAGAATTTGTATTGTGATCAGCTGAACAGGGCGGGCACATGCTTATGCTTCAAATAAACAATGAAATGGCTGAATGTGACATCTAAAAGGGCTCATCTACAGCTGTTAACAATGTGATTACAACCTAATTTTAGAGTTATTTTCTTAAGCATAAGTGCAAGTATAATGTGATTGGTCCTGCATATAAACATGCTGGTGCCCTCGGCAACCTCCATACCATGATTTGCTTAATCTAGAATTTTCTACAAATATTCTTGTTGTGGCCATTTGATATTCTATTTGTACGTTTTTTTGCAGATTGGGAACTTGTCTATTGTGAACCTGGACTTTGGACAGTCAGTTTTGGAGCCTGGCAGAACATTTGTCGTTGCACAGTTTGATGGGGTGCTGGGCTTGGGATATCCCTCACTGGCTGTTGCAAATGCTGTCCCTGTATTTGATCGGATCCTGGAGCAAAAACTTGTAGAGAAACCGCTATTTTCCTTTTATTTGTTGAAGTTAGTTTCAATTTATTTATTTATAAAATGTATTTATAAAATATTTTACCAGGAAGGATACATTGAGATTTCTCTCGTTTTCAAGTATGTCCTGGGTCCACAAAACATTGCATTGTTACAATAGGGTACACTAAAATACAAAAACAATAATAATACATAACATATGCAAAATTTAACATAGAACAGGTAGGAAATATATAATCAACCATGACAGGTGCATTCTGTTTTGAGATATGTAGAGAGGGATCTCTTAAAGGATATTAGGCTTGGGAAAGGTTTGAAAGTGTGCAGGAGGTCGTTCCATAACTGTGGTGCTCTGTAGGAAAAGGAGGATCGAGCTGCTTTCTTTTTGTATTGAGGCAAGCTAAATAATGTGCTGGTACTGGATCGGAGGTTATAGGAGGTGGGAATAGCCGGGGAGAGCATTCTACTCAGGTATGGTGGGAGCTTCCCAGAAAGGTTCTTAAACACAAGGCTGGAAAGATGGAGGGTGCGTCTGGATTCCAGCAACAGCCAGTTTAGTTCTTTTAGCATGTCACAATGGTGGGTCCTGTAGTTACATTGTAGCACAAAGCGGCAGAACGAGTTATACAATGTATTAAGTTTATTAAGGTAAATTTATATATTTACATCTGAATAAATGAAAGGAGGGCTCAACTGCACAGTATAAAATGCCTATGGTGATGTGTTCATACTACTAGTGTACCTGCTAACGTGTACTAGTTTGTCTCTATCGTGTACATGGAGATGTGTACTGTTTACAGTCACTCACATCCTTATCTGCAGGTTTTAGGATTACATCTTTACATGCTTAACCTAATTCACATAACAGATGTTACAATAATTTTCTTTTTTTTTTTGTATATTCCATAATTTTTATATTGAGCATAGCTGTAGAATGTATACAGCTGTATGTAGCATAATATAGAGCATCATATTAATGTATTCTAGAAAAATTGATTTGCACAATTGTATATTTATAAATGTGTAACTTAAAGGCATTACATCCCAAATGTTATAACTTGTTTTAACATACAAGTTTGGGCGTTAATTCTTTCATTTGTGAAAGTAAGTGAAAGCAATAGAGAACAATTACTTTTTAAAAGTTTCACACAAACACGCTGCTAAGTCTAATTTTAAATGATAATTGGTTTCTAATTAGATTATATCACACTTAGAATAAATATATTTATTTCTATATTTAATCTTTATTTTCAACTTAAAAAAACCAGCCTAGTGACGCGCTTAATATTTTTTATGCTCACTCACTCACTTTGCTCAAAATTAAATGTAATGCGGCCAGGTTAGCGTGAGTATTACAAGTTGAAGGTAAAAAGTTAGCATGAGAGCAGAAGATCAGGCGGGCTAACTTCGGATACCGTATCTCTGCTAACTTCTTATCCCTGTAGATTTCTATGGGGCGCACTGAATAAACAAAAACCTAACGATTATTGCTTGCGGACTAACCTGACACCGCATTAGACCAATAGCGCTAAACCAGAAGTAAGAAATACTTTACATTCCAATGTTTACATAGAAAGAACATGAACATTTTACAAGAAAATGTTCTTTTCATTTTAAATATATATTTCTCTATATATATTTTTGTAAAATATAAATCAATTTCTATGTCTCTATATGAATATATTATTTAAAAATAAAAAGTATTTTTTTTTCTATGTGAAGAACATTGGAATATAAAGTGTTAATATTCAAAACACAAACATGATGGGCTCAAACGTATATATATATATATATATACACACACACATATATTTAGACACACACACATACATATATATATATATATATATATATATATATATATATATATATATATATATATACACACACATATATATATTTAGACACACATATATATATATATATACAGGGAGTGCAGAATTATTAGGCAAGTTGTATTTTTGAGGATTAATTTTATTATTGAACAACAACCATGTTCTCAATGAACCCAAAAAACTCATTAATATCAAAGCTGAATAGTTTTGGAAGTAGATTTAGTTTGTTTTTAGTTATAGCTATTTTAGGGGGATATCTGTGTGTGCAGGTGACTATTACTGTGCATAATTATTAGGCAACTTAACAAAAAACAAATATATACCCATTTCAATTATTTATTTTTACCAGTGAAACCAATATACCATCTCAACATTCACAAATATACATTTCTGACATTCAAAAACAAAACAAAAACAAATCAGTGACCAATATAGCCACCTTTCTTTGCAAGGACACTCAAAAGCCTGCCATCCATGGATTCTGTCAGTGTTTTGATCTGTTCACCATCAACATTGCATGCAGCAGCAACCACA